>NW_015660499.1:1080029-1126887 GCF_001515625.1 Sinocyclocheilus rhinocerous | reverse complement strand
TCATTAGCCATTCAAAGATTTGTTTAAATGATGTAAATGCGTATTTGCTGAATGCTGACGGCAAACGAGAAAGTATTATAATGTTTGCTTTTCTATTACTAATAATATAAAAGCAATCGTTATAATACTCTTTGTATACATTTTAATTCCTTTGTTCTATCGGATTATTAGACCGACTTCTATACATATTAGACAGAACTGTTAACGACGACGGCAAACAAGAGGGAGTCCCGCCTAAGTCCCGCCTCGAACGCATCGGCCAAACAGAAAAACTTATCGGCCGATGCTTAAAAAAAAATGCCAAATATCGGCCTTGGCGATATATCGGTCGACCACTAAAAAAAGGTTGGTTAATAGATGCTATCGTGGCCAGGATTTGTATCATCCTACCGTACAGCCCTACATCATAATAATGTTGCCAAAACTAAAATTTATCACTGTGACAATTTTAAGTAGTACTGCACTGTATGTGTGTGTATATATATATATATATACACATATACATATACGTATATACCGCAATATAGAAAAATGTAGTGGTCGATCAAGTTGTTTGGTTAACAAGCTCGCTTAGCAATAGCATAGAGCTAACTGGTTAAAAAAGTCATAAAATGTTTTTTTAGATTCTATATTATATTTTTGGAGGTTAGCTTATGACGTTTTTTGCATCAAAAAGTTGACATTTATAAAAGTGATAATTTTCCATCCTTATTTTGACTCTGTCACAAACGCGTCATTTCAAGGGACATTACATCTTTTTCTCTACAGCATGCATGTGTTTCGATGCTCGAGATGATAATAGAGTCGTAACTGAACTCTCTCAAGCACTCACAGCTAGGCGTTTTCTGCAGAGTAACACGACCTTATTCTCATATTCTAGTAGTTGGAAGCATAGCTATCCAAGCCATAAGCTATTTCTTTTTGTAAAACTAATGACAATAGGTTGAAAGTTGAATTTTTAAACTTTGAAGTGTTGCATTCAGTTTATTCCTTACGTTTTCTTTACTTGGTCTTAAAAATGTAACTTTTTATAAAACCTTCAGAAACCATGATGACTGGCCCTTATTGACCTGATTTGTACAGATGATAACTGATTTTAAGTGGACTGTCCCTCTTTTGAAGCTGAGCCGAGATCGTCTGATGAGTTTTCAGTGATAAACGATGTTTGAATAAGTGGCATCCTGTATAGTCTTTCAAAGGAATAACGGTCCTCTGCTCGCTCTTGCAGGATTTTCGGAATGACTTTCTTTCTAGATAATGTCTGGGAATGTTTAACCCCGTCGTGTTTTTTGTCGACCCTAAAACGTGGTCATATATGGGTTTGCATAGTGTCTATAGCTTATGTAAGCAAATCCCCCTGAGAGAAAATGTTATCTAGTGAGCTGCTGGCTGTATACATAATCGAGCCCAGTGGAATGTTGGGAATGCTTTGGAATGGGAATGACCCTTCCTTTCCCTCAGAAGAAACGGACAATTGACTAAAAAAAAAAAAAAAAGCAATATTTACACACCAAACAAAGGTCAGCGGTTTCAATTTTTGCTTAGTTTATTAGTGATGGAAAAAAAGGAAGAATATATGCAGTTATGCTTCCATTTTCTATTTATAGTTTTTGTTACTCCTATACAGCAGTAACTTGTGGCCTAATTTGGCAGCAGGCAAAGACAAAGGTGTTTTTGAGGCTTTTATTCTTTAGAATTGGCTTATATTAAGATGTTTATCAGAAAATAATACCAGAGTTCCCACGGTCATAAAACCTTGGAAAAATTAGGGCATTTAAGAATTTTGATTTCCAACCATTGTGTTTCAGTGACAAGAAATTGTTGTTTTTAGTAGGGATGCACCGAAATGGCCGAAGCCGAACAAACTGAAACACTGGGTCGAATACCGAACACGGTTTTTCACGCGCCCGCCCTCCCCTCGGACGACTCCACAGTCACTGCTACTGAACGCAGAAGAGTTTACGATACTTGTCCTGTCTCGAAATGCTCCGTTTTCCCTGTCCTCTCTCTTCTCCTCTTCTGTCTAGATCGTTCTATCTCTCTTTGATAATCCATCCTTATCCTATCTGTTTTTTCCACTCCTTGTCGTAGCTCCTCCTGTCTGAGATAAAGTGCGAAGGTAAAGACACAGAGCTCAGCAGGGCGTTTCTGTCTGTCCCGCTCACAGTGTAAGTAACCAGCTTCACTCCGTTCCTGTTATTTGCCTTTAACTGGTTGTTTCTTCTTTGGGATTGTGGCCTTCATGTGTTTGTGGCTGTAATGGTGATGTTGGGGATCTACTGTTGTTGATATTGTGTGATTAACAATGTGGACTGACCAGAGTTTACCTGCTTACACAAGTTGCTTGTTGAGTTTGATGATTTTGTTGCACTCGTCTTGTGTGAGTTTGGATTGTATAACGTGTGGTAGAGGATAAACCTAACGTCTAGATTATCATTATCTCCACACTGGACATGATTGGTGTGTCGAAAAGCATCAAAAATTACAATCAAATCCCAAACACTGACAACCGATGCTTCATTTGACAGACACCTAATGTGCTTCATGGGAACTCTACAGTAGCTACTTTATTTTTCACATTTGTCTGAAATATTTTTAATATAAGTTTAATTATATATGAATTAATTGCTCTTGTTTTTGTGTTATATATTTATAAACCAATTTGTTCTGTATTTTGTGTCATGTATTTCTGAATTAATATGTCCTGAATTTTGTATATTACCGTATTGTCCCGAATATAAGACGATATTTTTTTCTTGGAAATACATCTGAAAAAACGCGGTCGTCTTATATTCAGGGTCTAGACTTTGACATGTCAATAATACACCCACAACACTAGGTGGCGCCAAATACACATAAAACGAGTGTGCCATGAAATACGTAATGTAATGCGTGTTGTAAAGATCGCGAGTAAAAACAAAAGAAAAAGAAAACCTTACAGCTGCATGAGTCGTGACTGTCACGTTAGCCTGATGGGACCAAACTCCCTTTGTGATTTTAAAACGTAAGACAGTACCCAGATTTGAAGACTACAGTAAGATTTAACTTCTACTGTTAATAAGATTACAAGTTAATTTGGTAGGCTACTATTAGATGGATAGCCTAAATGTCCTAATTCAGATGGGCTACCTGTTTTTTTTTTTTTTAATGGTATATCAAAAAGTGTATATTTTTTAAATGTGATTGTTGGTACATTTTACCAGTTTTTACCATACTTTCAAAACAAAAATTAAAATAGGAAAAATATGCAATATGAAAATAATTGAAGACAAAATGTGTTTTACTGAGAAAAAACAAGATTTGGTTTTTAAAAAGCCTTTTTCCAAAAGGTACATCTGGAAAAAGGGGGGTCGTCTTATAATCAGGGTCGTCTTATATTCGGGCCAATACGGTATTCACTTCCTCTGAATTTGATGAATTATTTGTTTATCAATACATTTTTTTATGTTTATAAATTAATTTTCTCTGTTTTTTTAAATGTATTTTCAAATAATATGCTCTGAATATCAGCCCTTATATATTTATGGATTGATTTACTCTGGATTTTATGAGCTAAATATTTATGAATTTATTTGCTCTGAACTTTATGCATTATATATTTAGGAATAATTATATGAAAGGATTTTTATGATAAATTTATGGATTTATTTGCTCTGAATTTTGTGTGTTATACTGTATTAATGAATAAATTTTCTCTGGATTTAATGAGTTATATGTTTGAAAAGTAATTTGGGTTGAAGTTTATGCATTTTATATTTATAAATTCCTCTGAATTTTATTACCTATGAATTAATATTCTCCGATTCTTTTTTTTTTTATCCTCAAACCATGTTTCTTGCTCACTGATTTAAATATATATTTTTTTATTCTAAACATATGCACACATTATATATACAATTATTTTGCTATTCTGCGATAACCCATACGTAGGCTAGTCCTTTTTTATATCGATCGGTTTTAGAATTTCATTAGTATTATTATTTATCATATCATAGCTCACTGGTTCAGTTTGACAGATATATTAAAGGTGACATGTCGCTTCGCTTCCACTATCCAGAACCTCGAGCTGTCATGCTGCAATGTGACATCAATCACTTCCTGTGTAGACATGGCGTGACACGCTCGGTAGCAAAGATGTTGATGCAACCGAGATCTAAAGGTGCCTTATCGTAGAAGTAATTGCTAAATGAAGGACTTTTAAACCAGAGATGTGTTGACAGTCACTTAAGAGCATGTTTTACAAGCTTTCCTAGTTGTGTGCGGATTGTGTAAGTGCTTTCTGTTATGCGCTTATGGCTTTTGAATATTGATTTTATGTGTGCATTAAGAAGTGTGTCTGTTTATGCACATGCATTTTGCGCTTTACTTCCTGCTGAATCTATCCCTGTAGGCATGCTGTTTCAGAGCAGTCTTTACGTGTGAGATTGTCGTTCTCACCACACCCCGTATGAGTGAAGCCTGCAGTGATTTCACCATCCTGATCATGTGATTCGTGGCGTTAAAAAACCAACCAACCCTGAGAATCAAACCAATATTTACATTGTTCTGTTTTTTACAGATGCTCTTCTCGCGGATTTGGAGTCCACAACCTCCCACATTTCCAAACAAGCTGTTTTTCTGCCAGAAGAGACGCCATATTCCTACCCCACAGGAAGTGACTCATATCAGGACGTGTCCTCCCCACCTCGAGTAGCTTCTCCTCCTGCTCAAACACTGAATGGATCTTGGGTAGAAAAGCCAGAATCGAAGCACTCATCAACCCAGGTAAAAGGCACCATTACTTCCTGTAGGGTTTCTTTATTCCCCAGAGCTGTCTGCTGGTCTTTATATGAGTCTGCTCGGTTATCCTTTAACCTTATGACAAATACCAGAAGCCGGCCTGTTCCACTTTCTGTTGTGCCCTCGAGCAAAGCACTTCATCTCCAGTTGCTCCAGAGACTTGTGCCATTAAGCAGGTTCAACATATTCAAGGTTTCTCGAATGGGGCCATATTATACATCTTTGTGGCATCTAAGTTCACTTACAATGTTAGTCGAGCTTTCTTGGACTAAAAACAGTCATAATTTAGTTTTTCACAACCATTTTCCACTTTCAGTGACGGAGAGAAGTGCATTAGTAATATTTTGCTCGATGCGCCCCCTTGTGGCCTCAGGAGAGAAGCCAAAAGCTTTTCTTCACCATAACTGAAATTATACATTTTAAATTCGAATATAATTCGAATTTTGATAATATTTAAGTACAAAATTCGAATTCAGTTTTTCAGCCATTTTGACAGCCCTAGAGAGAATTAATCGGACTGTTTTTGCGGCTGCACCTTTAAGATGGTTCGATTAGGTGCTCTGAGGAAGGCTGTTTGAAGCCGTAATGCACTGGCCAACAGTTTTATAATTAAATAGCCCAGTTTATTATATGCTTTTCAACTTTTAGGTATGTGACTGCTTTGGAGTATTATATTGTTCAATTTGATTTGAATTATGTCTGTTATAATTAACACATCAGGGTGGGTTATGTTGCTCGATATTGAAAATGCATTGATATGTGAATATAGGTGGTCATATTTTAATGTTTGTAGCTTAGCTTCTTTAAATATTCTGTGAAAGACATCAGGTGCTTTTGATAGCTGTCACACTGAATACATTTGGGTGTTTAAATGTATGTTTTTGGCTCTATGGGATTACAGGAATTATTTAAAGGCATAGTTCACCCCAAAATAAATGTTCTGTCATTACATATCAGTCCCACCAGGATTTCGCTTTTGGTGACTTTTTGCAATCAACATGACTGTTGATTTTGTGGCTGTAATTTCCAGAATTTTGTGAAAAAATGTGCTGTTATTTCTATTATTATGATACCACGTTTACCATATTACATGTGACTCTAGATGCACAATAGTCATGCATGACAGGGAAAAAAATGCAGAAAGCTTTAGTTCTTTTTTGTGGCTTAATTGCATTTAACAAATCTTTATTAACATTAAAGCACTGCCCATGCTTTTTCTCATTAATGCATGTTTCTTTATCAGACTAACATGTAGAAGTAGTACTGTGCTTTTAGCAATTATTTTGTGGTTAAATGGCAAATTATGCAGTATCGCAAAAAATGCATTGTGTTCCATGTTCCAAAAAGTGGATGGACTGATATATTGATCCTCATGCAAAAAAAAATAAAAAAATGTTTTCCCTCATGTTAACCCTCATGTAATTCCAAACTTTTATGCTGTTGTTTCGGCACACAAAAGGTGAAATTTTCATCCAACCTTTGTTACACAAAGTTAAAAAAATAAATCCATTAATATTTGAGAGACTACATAAAGCAGTGCTTTGAGACCCCAGATGTACAGTATCATAACTTTTTTTTTTTTTTCATAATGTTTACCCATTTTGGCTATTTCTGCTCTTGTCAAAGTGCTTAGTAAAAGTAAGGCAACTTTATTTTTTCTTTCCTCAAGTCTTTCAGCTCAGCTCCGAAAAGTGCCAGTCCTCGTGTGTCACAGTCTGAAGAAGAGCACGTCTATAGTTTCCCTAACAAGCAGAAGACTACTGACTCCCCCGCCGCCGTCATGAGCTCATTACTGGGCAGTAACCTGTCAGAGCTGGACCGTCTGCTGCTGGAGCTCAACGCTGTACAGCACAGCACACCCGCCTTCCCTACTGAAGGTGAGCGCTTCAAACCTCAGGGTTAATAGGTTGTTAAAGCTCTACAAGCATCACGTACGCATACACGCATTATTGACAGTATATCAAATCCAATGGATGTTTTTCCATTTGGTGTTTCACAGAGACCTACCCACCCAAACCAGCCAGCAACGCCCAGCGCTATGTCCCAGAAAACGGCGTCTCATCAGTAGTGAAAGCACCTCCTCCTAAGATAGAGAAACCCAAACGTAATGCACCCGGACGGGGGATAGAAGATGTCACACCCAGTGTGGAGAACCTGCTTAATGAGTTGGAGAGCTCCGTGCCGGCCCCTGCGTAAGCTTGCACACTACTGAAAATATTTATTTATTTATTTTTTATAGTTAAGATTTTTTTTTCATGTTTTTAAAAAGAAGTCTGTTTTGCTCACCAAGGCTGCATTTATATAAATGCACTAAACTAAAGTATAGTTTATTTCTGTGGTGCAAAGCTAAATTTTCAGCATCATTACTCCAGTCTTCATGGTCACATGATCCTTCAGAATCATTCTAATATGCTGATTTGCTGCTCAGTTATTATTGGTGCTCAATTATTAATAATGATTCTTAATATTATCAGTTACTAACGATTATTAACAAAAAAAAATTTCAACTGACAATAAGAAATGTTTCTTATTATCAATAATCAGCATATTAGAATGATTTCTGAAGATCATGTGACACTGAAGACTGGAGTAATGATGCAGAAAATTCAGCTTTGATCACAGGAATAAATTACATTTTAAAATATATTCAAATAGAAAAGTTAAATTAATATTTAATAATTAAAAATAATATTTCACAATGTTACTGTTTTTATTGTATTTTTGATCAAATAAATGCACCTTTGATGAGCATGAGACCTTTTTTAAAAAAAGTAATTTATTCCAAACTTCTTAGAGTATATTTTATTAATATTTTTATTTTATAATTTTAATATTTTATATTTGTTTTACCGCTTTTAATGAGTAGAAATATTCTTTAAAATATTATTTTAATATTTCTGTCATAACTTCAGAAAATTGAATGATGTTAAAAAAAAAAATGTAAATCCTAAATCTTAGTTTATTTTTTTAGTTTAAATTAGACTTTGAAACCCAGATTTTCATTGTGCTCTTTTGGACTTAACTCTAGTAAACACTGATATTTAAATTAGCTGAAAAGATGTGAATGAATGATGCATTTATATAGCGCTTTATTGTGTATTTTTGTACACCCAAAGCACTTTACAATCATGTGGGGGGGTCTCTCCTCAACCACCAGCTGAAAACATGTGAACAAGTGAAAACTTTACTAGGTTCCCTATCTGTGATCTAGACCTTTTCTTATATCTCATTTTTAATTTTGTGACATTAATAGACCCGCCCCTGCAGTGCCAGTGGTTCCTGAGTTGAGAGAAGTTCAGGAGGAGACCCCCTGCCAACAGCAGGCCAGAATCTCCGCCTCCTCGGCGACACGAGAACTCGACGAACTCATGGCCTCACTGTCTGACTTTAAAGTTCAGAGCAATGTAAGTCTTGGAGACAGAGAGAAAAATTACATTATTTTTCTTGTTTCCTTCAAACAATCTCCCTAAACAGTAATTCATTGCGTTGTCTCTTCCACCAAACAATGTAGTTCCTCAGAAACAGTTGTGGTTCCAACAATTGGTTGCCGAGCAACACACAGAAGTAAACAAAGGTGTATGTTTGTAGTGTAATTTACAACAGCTTCGAACACGGCTCAGTCAATCAGAATCAAGGACGGGACTATCCGTTTTATAATGTGTGTTTGAAATAGACAATAAGTGTTTAATTAGCAAAATTATTTTGTAGTGCTTATGTAATTCTTATTGGCAAATAATCTGCCTTAAAGCTTTACAAGGGTTGTTTTAATGAGTTGTCATTGGGTTTTGCATTTGTAGGGGGGTATCAGCTGTTGTGGTTTATCATGCATGTCTGTGAGTGCTGATAATGATAATCAGATAGTAAACAGTAGATTATTATCATTCAAGGCCTTTAAAATGAATAAGGGGTTTATATGCCTGTATGAGGGCATGCTCTCATGGGTCCATTAGGAAGGTCTTGTTAGCATTTCTATCTTGGATGTGAGCCACACTGCGGTCGAAAAGAGAGAATCTGGAATGCTGGGGTTGTGGTGTCATGTTATATCTGGGAATTCTGGTGATTATATTTGCCTTCATGTTGGTAAACCAATTTATATTTTGTTACATTGACTAAATAAGCAAAACATGTTGAGATATAATGCATTACATTAGGCCACTGGTTTTTATGTATAGTTTTCGTATTTTAGAGTAAGATAATGAATCAGACTGAATGTTGTCATATTGCCTCCTCATTTTGCATGTCATTCCTTCATGTTTCTACTCAAATGCGTTCCTCCCTTTCTTTTTATTGTTGTTGTTGTCTTGCTGTTGGTTGTCTAGTCTGGCTCTCTGTCAGTTAAGGAGGACTCATTATCCACTAAAGGGTCAGAACTTCCCAATCTTGTGGTGACGGAGTACCTCACAGTCCCTTCAATCCCAGAAGCAGAGGTATCGGACCGCAGCGTTCCTCCCCAGCCTTCCCCAAATTGCGCACCACTTTTACCGGAACTCCACATTGTTGAGGAATCGACAACTGTTGCTCCAGTGTCCAAATCCATGGTGCTTTGCACTTCCTCCAAGACCCATTCAGAGAAACTCCTGGTAGTTTCTAGCACAAAGAGTTCAGCCCCTGAGTCTCATTTATCACCTGAACCATCTGCAAAAACCTCAAGCCCTCCGGCATTAAGTTTACACAAACGTGAAGTCAGTTCGCCAAAGACCGTCGATCCGAAAATCTCAAATCCTGTTTCGGTCACCAAAAATAGTCCACCTGTGGTACCAAAGGCCTCCTCACCAGTTATAACTCCAAGGATATCTAAAAGCCCCAGTCCTCCACAGGTTATCAAGAGCTCAAATCGAATTGTCGATGTGAAAAGTCCTAGTCCTGTAACAACTGCTAAAACCTCTAGTCCAGTTGTGGTAAGAAAGAGCCCAAGCCCCGTTACAGCTGTTAGAGCAACCAAAAGTCCAATCCCTGGAGTCCTTGCCAAGAGCCCAAGTCCCGAGACAGGGATTACTAGCAAGAGTCTGGTGCCAACTACCATTACACTGCCCGCTCCTCCAGTTTCAACCCTAACATTAACTCCGAAGCCTTCCAAAGAGAAACCTGAGAGCTTTGAACCGGGCATATTGGGATTAAGTCTTCCTTGCCCCAAGCCTCTTCTTGAGGAAGCTCTGGAGAAGCTGTTGACGTCCAGTCTTTCTCAGCCAGAGCCGGTGAAACTGGGTGAAGGAGCTCCTGCCTCATTAGAGGTGAACGATGATGTTCTGGCACGTCTTCATCAATCGACACCACCAGGTGGCTTTAAAGATGTCACTTGGATGGACCCCACATCATTCCCTGGAGCGTCAGATGTTTCGCTGGACCTTCCACTTCTCCAGCCATCAGCGGTTGAAAGGCTCTCCACTTCTGGACAAGTATGAGGCGCACCAACTCTGTCAGACTGTCTCCAATTTGCACCCCTAAATTTAGCGAGCATGGGCGAGAAGCATGCTGAACCACGTACGGCTGTTTATGCTTTCTCAAATAAATGGGCCTGATCCTTGGGCCAAGGGGCCTGTTGATACCCAATCTGAACCTTTCCATCCTGCTCGGATAGAAGCACCCACCATTAGCAAGTTAAATATGCCTCTCAAAAACCTGATACGCATGTGCAGACGTCACTTAGTGCTCCTAAAATTGGAGGGATAGCCATTTAATTAGGTTTCTGTTGCATTGCTTTGCATCACGTGTTTTTGGAAAGGTGGCGAATTGAGGAATCCAAAGTATGTCTGGTGCATGAAATGGATAAGATTCTGTGGAAGGAGTCTTTGCGATGTTCAAATGCATGCCCTGACGCGCTTCCTCAATGAGGTGTATGGCGCTAATTGGACAACAAGGCTAGGCTTGCTTGTTTCTTTGCGGTTCTGTAGTGGAGTTTCATTGTGCAATTGCATTCCATCTTCACTTCTTTGCCATTTCTTCAGGGCACTTGATGCAGGAGATGTTCTGCAAAGTGGTCATTTACTGATTCCATAGTCTGATGGTTTTGCATGATGCAAAAAAATTGTTTGCAGTTGCTAAAGGTGATGTGTGAAGTCTAAGGATATGACGGTTACTTCATTTTCTCGATGCATTAAAATCATGTAGATTCATATGCATTGATCTTGAAATCTAACCTTTAAATCATATATTGCTTGTGTTTGCTAGTTACAAATTTTTTTTATTGCAATTAGTTTAAATAATGTACAATATCTGGGCAAAATCTGTTGCATCTGAACTTATCTAAACGTTTTCTGAACTGCTTTGAGTTTTCCAAGTAACTGATACGATTATAGTCTAAAGTAGCGATACATCTGCGATTATGAACGCGATATTGCATAGCTTGTCAGTGATCTACGGCTCTGTGTTATTAAATGCTGCTCCATCTGAAAGCACGTGATGGAGATTTACTACTAATCACAGAACCTGCTTTACTGACGAGATGCGCATGACATTCGCATGCGATTTATCGTGCAGCCCTAGTTTTGAATCAAATTTTAAATATAAATGCATTGAATTAAATGATTTTAGTTGCAATGTCAACTGAACTAAGAGGTTAAAATTGACAGTTTGCTTTGTCAGTTTTGCTATGCATTGTTTTTGGCACGTTGTGTTTGTTTCACGGTCATTATACATGTTCTTGCATTATTTCAGATTGTTTGTAGAAGGTTAGAGACGTTTCTGCTGTGTCATGAAGAGGATGTTTGAAGCTATGCAATGCATTGTCCCAAACCAGATCAGTGTGAGGTTGCTTTCCAGAGCCGTTTGAAAGCATTGCATGTTCTAAATTTTAAAGTGGTCAGGTCACTTCATTAATGCTGCCTCTCCGCAGCTTAAATCGGTCATCAGACGCACAAAGGAAACGTCCAACGTCCACCCGATGTTTCGTGATGGCCACATGCGCAAAAAAATGGGCCCGCTAATTCTCAACAAGAGCAACTCGCAGGATCTACTCATTGAAGAGCTGCAAGGGAAACTGGGAATCGGTCGCACTGAGCGGCCACGAAAACAGCCAGATGATTGGCTTACGGAAGGGGTCATTGTCTGTTCCAACCCACAGCGCTTAAGAGAGGAAGGTGGCGCATCACCAACGGTTGATAAGGTAGTGCAAGTCACAAGGTTAATGGTGGAACTCACAAAAAGCTAGCAAAACAACATTTCTTATATTGGTTTTTATAAACGGTTTCAAATAGAGAGCAACAACGCCCACCAGAGGTTCCTGGTGGGTATTTTTCCATAGGGATTTTTAAAAAGTCTTTTTTAAGCACTATAAGCCAAACCATCCAGCAAAGAGGAAAATCACAATGTTACTAACTTTTGAAGCAAAAAGCATTTGAAAATTTATTAAAAAGGCAAAGGTACAAGACTGTGTACTTAACGGATTTATTGATGGAAAGTAATATATGATTTATATTTTAAGTTTATAGCAGAATATGCATATATACACAGATATTTAAGTATTTTGAGAGCTTATCAAGTCAGGCAGTGCTTAATTAATAATTCTGCTGTTTAACACAATTGTTTAAAATAAGTAGAAATAATGCCGACTGATGGCTTCAGCAAAAGCATATACCTTCGATTTTACAACCTTAGAGCTCACAACAGATCTGTCTTTAAAAGTTACGATAATAAAGTTATCTTTAAAAAAAAATTCCCTATGTAGAAAATGAATGGGATTTTTACTTCCAGAACCCATTTTTTGCCCTTTATTCTGCATTTTGTGCTCCTTTCACTTCCTGCTACGTGTTTCATGTTTCTTTGTCCATCAGATCATCATTCCTCCAGACTCGCCCAGTCCTCCGAAAAAAGTCCTAACCCATCCTGTCCCAAAAAAGCCAGACCCTGTGATACTGATGCCCGCTCCTCTCCCCCCACCACCTCCACCCCCTTGGGAGCTCTCTCCTCCTCCACCTCCTCCTCCTCCCGCTCCTCCAGTTCCAACTCCACCTCCACCTAAAGACCCCACCCCTCCACCATCCCCTCCTCCCAAACCTGTGACCCCGCCCCCTCCACCAAAGATTTTAGCGTCTGTTGGCTGCCAAACGGAATATGAACCTGTTTTTCCACCGGTACAGGCACGAACTTGCTCTCTGTGTTTATCTGCATCTGATCAGAGCTTGCCTCTATGTCTTCAGGGTTCCCACAGTCATTGAAAATGGGGAAATATGAGGGAATTTGTAAGGCCTGGAAAAGTCTAAATGGAAATGAATAAAAAGTCATAGGAAACTGGTTGTATATTGGGTTTGTGTAGAGGAAAAGTTACTCACAAGCCATAGTGAATCATTCTGAGAGTGGATTCTTTTCTATGAATCTCTTGGACTGGTTCACAATTCAGTTTCTTTAGTGAATCATTCGGAATTTATAGTAAATGTAGATATAGTGAATGTGGATAATAAAATGACAGGAATGGTGATTTTGAAAATACATTGGTCAGATAGTGTGGGAACCCTCTGCCTTGTTTCTATCCATTCTTTCATGGTTTCTAGCATGTTGCATGCAAAGCGCATACTGTTGTGTGTTTGACCTCCAAACAGCGTTTGCACTAGGAGTGTCTCAGCATTTATTAAATAGTTTGCTGGTGCCAACATGTCCCATGAAGACAGTCTGTCCTTGTGTTTTCCCCTTGTAGATTCCTGGTACATGAACAAATTCTGTTGCAAATGAAGTGCTAGTGACCACAGAAAAGGCTGTTGATCTGTACAGTTGTCTTTTAAAACTAAGTTTGTAACCATCTATAGGGCCTTTCGCACCGCTTTAGTTCCAGAACTAAATGTACAGTACTAAAGTACTGGGACGATTTTGCGAGAACTATTTCCCAGTACTATTTAAAGGGTTGCATTCACACCAACAGTGTGTACTAAGAAGTGACGTAAAGCCGGTCGACAGCGTCGTCATTTGTTCTGGTACTATGAAAAGGTTCCCGCGGTGCGAAAGGCCCTTATGCTTCTAAGTTCTACTTGTTTTGGCAGGTTTTTGGCTCTAAAGCAAAGCAAAGTTTTTAAGTCTGCTGGAATTGTGTAAATGTAAGAATATGCTGCAGAATGACCTGCAAGTCAGAAGTCAGGCTGTGTGGAAGTGCTTCAAGAGTAGCTTGTTTAAGTGTGAGTTCATATGCAGAAATAACAGAGGATGTGTGGGTTGCTATTTTTGCTTTCTAAAGAATGCTTCTGTGTCACGGTTATTTGAATTGGGAGAACAGAGATGGGGTTACCAGGCCTTTTTGACCCATAACCTCACTCAGTTTGTCATCTGATTATGTCTTTAACACCTTCTCGATCCTGATGTATTTAGGGATGGTTATGCAGAGAGTGTGAGACTGGTTTCCTTAGATTAATATTAATAAAAAAAGACCTTATTGAAAAGCCTTACTATTTATGTGAAATGAACTGACATTTAACATTGCAAATGTTGCATAAAATCTAACCAGACTGGCTGTTGATTGCTGTTTGCTCTAAAGGCTGTGAAATAATAAGACAAATGCTGCAGTAAACATTTCCATTATATGCATTGCTATGGCTAATTACAATTGATTCCACATAAGTGATTCAGTGTTTCAGCGAAGTTGAGAACTACTTGTGCTTCTTTAAGTGCATGCGGTGGTTGTTTAATAACCACTAACATCCTGCAATGTATTGACTAATAAATTGTGCAATTAAATGTGTGCAGTTCAGTAGCTCTTGATGTACATGCTGAATCTTTATTGAAGTTGGAAAGACCTTTTCACATGCTGATGGTCATTTTTGATTTCCCGGTATAATGGTGCAAAGTTGATCATCAGTTTTGGGGCATGAATAAATCTCTGAACCACTACACCGTTCATTGGGGGACATTTAACACATTGGGGGTGTTCTCTGTGGAATGTATCATTTTAAACCCTGCAAATGTTTAGGCATGAATTATCAGCATTGTGGCATTGATCAAGATTGACCTGGTAAAAAGTCTACCAAAAGATGCTTTGGAAGAATGCATCTGCTGAGCGACTAATTGGTAGTCATTAGTAATGTGTACCGAGGAGAAAGCAAAACTGCTTATTTTGTGTTGGGATTTGCGTCCACATTTTCTTTGCTTAATGAAGCAGTCTTTAAAATGTGAAAATTCTTTCCTTTTTCCTGTAGATTATGGCTCAGGGCAAGAGTTCCCCCACCAGCGTTCCAAAGCAGGGGAATAAACTGGATAACATGTTGGGCAGCCTGCAGTCAGACCTCAACCGGCTGGGTGTCCAGACTGTCGCCAAAGGCGTTTGTGGAGCCTGCAAGAAACCCATCGCTGGTCAGGTAAGAAATCCCTTGAAGAACTCATTTACTGCCCAAATCGTTATCCAAGCCTATATTGCTTTTGGATTTTTAGGATATTGTGCTCTAGAGTGGATGCTCTGTTCCAAAACAAACCAAAAAGGCCACCAAAGTGTCTGTTTTACATGTCAGTGTAGACAAATTTTTTTTAAATTAAGAAGTTAATTTATTTTATTGTCATAAATCTGAAAAAACTACTACTACTACAACTACTATTAATAATAATAATAATATTTTATTTATAATATGTATTTGAAAGTCTCCTATGCTCACCAAGGCTGCAATTATTTATTATAAAATTGTGAAATATTATTGCAATTTGAAATCACTGTTTTCTATTTTAGTTAATTTATTTTATTGTCATAAATCTGAAAAAACTACTACTACTACAACTACTATTAATAATAATAATAATATTTTATTTATAATATGTATTTGAAAGTTTCCTATGCTCACCAAGGCTGCAATTATTTATTATAAAATTGTAAAATATTATTGCAATTTGAAATCACGGTTTTCTATTTAAGTGTTTTAAAATGTAATTTATTCCTGTGATCAAAGCTGAATTTTCAGCATCATTACTCCAGTCTTCAGTGTCACATGATCCTTCAGAAGTCATTCTAATATGCTGATTTGCTGCTCAGGAAACATTTCTGATTATTATCAATGTTGAAAACACTTGTGCTGGTTCATATCTTTTTTTGTAAGGACAATTTAAAAAAAATAATAGATATTGTATTTAGCAAGGATGCATTAATTGATCAAAAGTGATATTTATAATGTTACAAAAGATTTCTATTTCAAATAAATGCTGTGATTTTGAACTTTGTACTAGTCAAAGAATGCTGAATAAATAAATACATCACAGTTTCCACACAGGAGAAATTACATTTTAACATATGTTAAAATTAGAAAACCGTTATTTTAAGTTTTTTTTTTTTTTGTAATATTTCACAGTATTACATATTACTGTTTTTACTGTATTTTGATCAAATAAATGCAACCTTAGTGAGCTTAAGAGACTTCTTTCAAAAACATTACAAAATCTTAATTTCATACGGTAGTGTGAATATGCATTTACGGATGTTGTAATCTTAAAGTTTTAGCTTGTAGGCTTAAACACAAGTTTCTGAGCCACTGATATTCAGTTATGTCTTTTGTTGATTACTTCTTGAAGTGAAATCATATACTTCTGTCCTCATTTTCTTTGATTCATTCAGGTGGTGACAGCAATGGGGCGGACGTGGCATCCGGAACATTTCGTGTGTACTCACTGTCAGGAGGAAATCGGCTCCAAAAACTTCTTTGAGCGAGACGGCCAGCCGTACTGTGAAAAGGACTACCACAGCCTCTTCTCTCCACGCTGTTACTACTGCAACGGACCCATTCTGGACGTAAGGATTCTGCTTCCTATCAGCATCTTAAGCGGTCACAGACGGGGCATTCACGGACATGTGTGTTAGCGTCTCATGTCACCACCCAGTCGAGATAGTGCTTACTATAGCCGGCCACACTTTACCTCTGGCTTCAGATTTCCTGTAAACATAAACAGTCACTTAAAGACACTCTAAATAGGTTCTTTGCAGTAGAACTCAACACAGAGAGAGTCTGCTGAGAATGTAAATGCATAAAAAAAATAAGCTTAAATCTCTTTTAAAGGGGTCATATGATGCTGCTAAAAAGAACATTATTTTGTGTATTTGGTGTAATGAAATGTTTATGCGGTTTAAGGTTAAAAAAACACATTATTTTCCACATACTGTACATTATTGTTTCTCCTCTATGCCCCGCCTTTCTGAAACGCGTTGATTTTTACAAAGCTCATCGGTCTGAAAAAGCGAGGTGTGCTCTAATTGGCCAGCTATCCAGTGCATTGTGATTGGCCGAATACCTCAAGCGTGTGACGGAAATGTTACGTCCCTTACCATATAGTGATGCCTGCGGCAACCACATGTGACGACCATGGACTCCGCTTCGTCCACGTTGAAAGCCGATCCGGCGATCGACAGCGCGAAGTTGAAGTATTTCCTCAGCGACCAGCACGGATCAGCTCTAAGCATGACGAAGTGATATCGTCCTCTTTTGGAAGGCCAACCAAAGTAGTTTCACAACAAAGCACACAGTGCCTTCACGACATGGCGGCGGCAACAACAATACTACAGCGAGAATAAAAGTTACGCCTCCTTTCTTTGCGTGAACATTTGGGCGGTGTTATGCAAATCTTCCCAGATAGTGACGTAGGCATGTGGGGGCGTGTTAGAACGAGCCGTTTTAGGTAGGCGTGGCTGACTCTTAACTTTTATAAAGAATATCTCTTTGGATTTGAGACTTTAGTCTTTGCAACTTTACAGATCTTCTTTATGCACCAAGAGCTTGTATCACTTCAAAGAGAAAGGAAAAATTGAAATCGCATCATATGACCCCTTTAAGGCTCTAAAGTCATTTTAAAGCAATACATCTTTAGTAAAAATGACTAAACATCTTTAAAATAAGATACATTTACAAAAGTGTCTACCACAGCATAATACAAAAGCAGCATAGTATGTTATTTGTTGGCTGCATGCAAAAACATACAGAGCAACCAGTGTAGTCTGATTCACTAATGATTCTAATGAGATTCATGAACACGAGTTATATGATTGAATCAGTTACGAGTTAACATCTGAATCGCTCACTGACTGGAGACATAAATGCACATTAACACAATATTTTACATAAAGTACACAAACAAAAAAAAATAATAAAATGAAAAAGGCAATAAACAACAAGTCATGAGGTTTTGTATTTGCTGGCTGCATGCAAAAACATACAGTGCAACCAGTGTAGTCTGTTCAGTAACAAATGATTCTTATGAGAAGATTCTTTTAATGAGTCAGTTCTAAAGATTCATAATCACAGAACTTATTGGAATTAATAAAATGAAAAAGGCAATAAACAACAAGTCATGAGGTTTTGTATTTGCTGGCTGCATGCAAAAACATACAGTGCAACCAGTGTAGTCTGTTCAGTAACATGATTCTTATGAGAAGATTCTTTTAATGAGTCAGTTCTAAAGATTCATAATCACAGAACTTATTGGAATGAATCAGTCATGAATTAACATTTGACTGGATGTTTATATGATGACAGATAAACATACACATTAACACAAAACAAAAAACAGAAACTAAATTAATATATTATGTTGAAAATTAGTATTTTGTTTAGCATGTAGTTAGAATTGGGGTAGTTTATATTGCTAAAACAATTATGTAGGAAATAAATGATTTACACTTTTGTTTCTGTAGGTTGGCACATGAAATGAACACTATTGCCTGTAATTAGTCATAATAGTCTTATTCTTTGTTTTTCTTGCATTCTTTTGTGCTTTCTGTTCTTTCACCATCATTTCATTGTAACGAATCGCTTTTACTTCCTCCTGCAGAGAGTGGTGACCGCATTAGACAGGACTTGGCATCCGGAGCATTTCTTTTGTGCCCAGTGCGGGTCATTCTTTGGGCCTGAGGGTAAGCAGCTTCCACTCCTCTCAACCTCTTTTCTTCTCTTTAGCTGATGTTTCCTTTTTTTACCAGCTTATTTTCTTTAATATGGTTTTAAGCCTTTGGCAACCTTTTTTGCCCTCTTTCTGTAATTGGTCTGCAGGCTTCCATGAGAAGGAGGGAAAGGCGTACTGTAAGAAGGACTACTTCGACATGTTTGCCCCCAAATGTGGCGGCTGTGCTCGTGCCATCCTGGAGAACTATATTTCGGCCCTTAACGCTCTTTGGCACCCTGAGTGTTTTGTCTGCAGGGTCAGTGTGTGTGTTTGTGGGTGTCTGTACTGATATATCAGCCAATTAATAGGCCAATATTTTGCTTGGACCTGTTTTTATTTTATTTTATTACATTTTATTTTTATGCATTCAATTTTTTTAAATGTGTTTTTAAAATGTATTGAGCATGTTACATTTTATTATATTCATTATATTTCATGACATTTTATTGCATATATTACAATTATTACATGTTATTAAATATTTTTAATTTAGCAGTGTTTCTGAAACAAAATATTGGCCTATTAATATATTATACTAAATAATTTAATAAATATCAGAGTATATATACAGTACAGTCAGGGTGTATATATTTATCAATCTGAAGACTGTAATATTCAATGTATTTTTATAAACTACATTTAAATATTCTGTATTTTTTTGTATTTTATAATTATTTACTTATACAATTGTATATTTAGGATTGATAAATTTAATGAGATTATTATGTTATATTATTGTCAGGATTTACATTTCATTAAATGTATTACATTTTATTCAGCTTATTTAATTCAGCAGGGTTGCTGACATCATATCTTGGCCTATTAATATATTATTCTAATTCATATTTATATATTTAGGATTTATACTTGTATTGAAATTGTTATATTGTTTATTATTTAACTTATTTATTTAATTCAGCAGGGTTGCTGGCAATAAATATTTGTCTATTAATGTAGTATACTAAATCATTCATAAAATCTGCAATATCGTAGTGTATATAGTTGTAAATCAGATGATTATAATAATGAATGGTATATATTAAAAAAAAATTTATTTGATACATTCTGAAATGACATTTTTAGATATGTAAATATTCTGATTTTATAATTAATCATTTTGGGTTTTTTCCCCAAGATTTTTAACAAAATTTTTCAGATATTAATTCATATAGACATCAATCATCAGCCGTGCTGCTTTCTAGACATGGTTTTGGAAAATTTGTGGTGTTTATGTTGCTATCTTGGTGTTTCGGATGCATGCACGTTTCAATATTAGATGTTTCTGAATCTTTTTATTGTAGCATTATTTGAATCATTCATGCATAACTGACTGATTCCTGCATTTTCTCTCTGTCCTCCACAGGAGTGTTTCACTCCGTTTGTGAACGGCAGTTTCTTCGAGCATGAAGGGCAGCCGTACTGTGAGGCTCATTACCACGAGCACCGCGGCTCCCTCTGCTCCGGCTGTCAGAAACCCATTACCGGCCGCTGCATCACCGCAATGGGCAAGAAGTTTCACCCCGAGCATCTATTTCGCTTCTTTTCTCCCCTGGCCACATCAGGTTTTTCTTAAAGGTGCAATAACAGCTTGGCATCATCAAAATCTCAGTGCCATATTCTGTATATTTTTCTAATTTTTGGTACTCAGAGTTTGCTCAGCCCTGATTTTATTGTGCATGTATTTCTCTGTCTGATCACTTTATAAAGTGGGCTCTTTTTTTAACCTTTTTTTTTTTTGTGCTTTTTTTGTTGACGAGTGTTTGTATTTTTATATGCATGGGTGGTTTGTGTTTTTCTGGATGGCTGGAGTGGTTTGAGCTTCCATCCTTATGCCTTTATGAGAGTTTAACTGTGGAAACAACTCACTTCTGCTGTTATAATACATATTTTTTTCTTATAAAACACCGCCTTAAAGATAACAGTTCGGGCCCAGATGCCTGCTTCGTTGAGTATGTGGCGTTCCACAATGTGCCTATTGCCACCGGGCATGTTTTGCGATTTACTTACAATGATTTTTGTCTTAATTTCTTGTATGCAATGAGTTTGTGATACACATTTTCCCCCTATTTCAATTCATCCGATTTCCTACTGTATGCAAGTAAATATATTAAAGTCTTACGGATTATCAGTGATTGCAACAACTTTACTCAACTTTTGTTTTTTTCATAATTTAAAGATTTTCTTTTTCAAGGTGATGTCATATTTTATTCTACATTGACTGATGACATGCACATTGTATTTAAAACTTGGGGTCTAAATGGACTGTACAAGACATTGAATAAATACCAGGATCTGAATGACTGATTTATGCGTCGTTGATTTATTTGCATTAAAATCTCATTAACAGCTGACAAAATTTTATATTTTCTATCCGTTTTATGTTCATTTTGTATAAATTACATTCCCAGGAAATACATGGACTGATGAAGCGTATACCTTGAATACAATCTAAGTCACCCTGGATAAAAGCATCTGCTGAATGCATATATGTAAATGTTTATATTTTCCACCGTCCACTAAAATAATCAGAATGACATTTTATAGTATGATAAAAAGCATTCATTCATGAATAAATTTCAAACTTGAGCATCTGGCTGTTACACTAATCTGTCTCTTTAGCGCCACCATATGATTTAATTTAAAGCCATATGCTAATATATGCATTCAATATTATGTCTGAACAGGCCTGTGGTCATAAGAATTAATAAAAAAAATCACTTAAATATAGGCTATCGCACATTAAAACTACAGATTTTTACCATTTGTGTCATATTGTTCAGTATCATAATCTAAAACGCACTTTCAGCAGCTGAGACTGGCAGAACATGGAAAATTCAGCAAATTATTGCAGAATAGCCTACTTTTTTGTGGTTGATTTGGCAATATGTAACATGAGGTCACTAAACTGCAGTTACTTTTTGAGTTCTCTTCCAGTAAATGCAATAGCGAGGTCAATGAATTCCTTATATTTCCTAACTAAATCTTCTGAAACAACTGAATCTAAAATCACTTGTATTGCTTAAAAGACTGGACACTACATTATTCATTATTATGCTTAGAATAATAGTGAACTAGTAAGCTGTAAAATAAACACTTATCATTTAATTAAATTGCCAGTTAGGCTAGTGTTTAAACCGCGCCCTTGGCTAGCAACGCGTTCATTGCTGACAGGAATGGCGCGAGTTTCTCAAGGTGAGTCCCTTCACGACAAATCAGATCAATTTCTTTTCAAAAATTATTAAGTAACTTGATTAATAACACAAATTTAGATGGAGGTTACCTACAGTTAAGCTGGAAAAATAAACGATAACGATGTTGGTGTAAAATTTCTTTGGCATGAATCGCGTTGCTCTCAAAACCAAACGTTAGCCTATGCGGTACAACAAAAAAATTAATATCAAATTTAAATTTTCGTCTGTTTTTAAGGCAAATGAAAAACCTATATTGCAACGGAATTTGTGGTTAGCTGACCTGACATGTTTTAATGAAAAAAGATAAAGGGATAGTTCCAGGGCCGTCGCTAGTGGGGTGAAAGGTGGTGACATCAAGAGGGGCCTGTTTTGTTATATTTTAAGAAACCCCTATTAGATTACATGTGGGCCTCCATGCTCATATATTGTACAATAAATTATATTAGTGGAGGGGTGTGGGGGCCCACATCAATATTTTTTCAGGGGGCCCCGAATCCTCTAGCTACGGCCCTGGATAGTTCACCCAAAAATTTAAATCCCCATCCTTTATTTGCCCTCAAGTAGTTCCAAACTTGTATGCATTTCTCTCTTCTGCTGAACAGAAAAGAAGATATTTTGAAGAATGTAAGTAACCAAACAGTTTCTTGTTACCATTGACTTTTTGTAGTATTTTTAATGAAAAGTCAATCTATATGGAAGTCAAGCAATTGTTTGCTTACCCACATTCTTCAAAATATCTTCTTTTATATTCAGCAGAAGGAGGAAACTCCAACAGGTTTGGTGAGTAAATGACTGAACATTCATTTTTGGGTGAACTATCATTTTAAAACATGTTAAAAATAAAAGAATATCTCAGATTTCATTATGAATATTATGTATTTTTTATCAACTTACTCAGTTTCCTCACGCAATTTGGAGAGCAAAGGTTCAAATATAGTCTTCCCTAGCATGTTCCTGAATAGCACATAATCTGATTTAAAATTATGTAAAGTGGTAAAACACAAAAAATACAGACGAATACAAAATATATAAATCGTAATCTAAAATCTTAGAAAAATGTTCATGTCCTTAAGTCAATTACCCTTTTTACCTTAAAAATATGGCTAAATTAATGCACACAATGAATAAAGGGCACTTACAAATACAATTATATTCAAGCTTCTCATCTTGAGTCTTGCATATCAAGCAAAGGCCACTGATTTATTTGCATAGTCGTAACATTCAGATTTACATGCATCTCAGAAGCTATCATCAAGCACATCTCGCACACACACAAACACAATCAAACGGTTAAAATGCTCAGACACACACTTACATACACGCGCATAAAACTTTTGGAATAAAAAGACCCAGTGCTGTGAGGCATTCTGGGTGATCTCCCTATTAAAAAGGCACTTTAAAATCAAAGAGAGTTCTATGCAATAAATACAGCTAAAAGAGGAGCAGCAAATAGAAGAACGAATGTTCACTGTGTCCATCCTAAACATGTACAGAACAGACAAGTACTGCAATACTTTTACAATGAACTGGAATGAAGAAGAAAGTTGAGACAATCAGACAACGACAACCAGCTTTCATATCCTCCCCACCTTTGTAAATAATGTTTCTCCCACATATATCTGATCTATATACATGTTGTGATGGTTTTTTGTTGGAATGAATGTAGGAATGAATGGACTTCATTAGTGCTGCTCTTCTCTCAGTCGGAGTCTTCATCATCGAGATACTCCTCGGCGTTACTGTGGGTGCGCAGAATCACTGGAAATTCAACAGAGAGAGACAGTTAAGTGTGAATCTCTCTCACAGGAAGTGACATCTGAAGGAGGTAACGCCTTGTGACTCACCTCCTCCCAGTTTCCTCTTCAGCAGAGAGGCACATTGTGCATTGGTGGCCATATCCAGAGCGGTCTTCTTCTCATTGTTGACCACATCTGTCCTGGCATCTATAGCAACACATATTGCAATATAAACAAACATATCAAACATACAGATACAGATACAAAAAAGGACATGTGTGTTTGTACTTGGAATTTTTACATTTCAATTTCAAATTGATTTAGAAAATTAAGACTTTTTATGACCTTAAATTTCAGAAAACTGGGGGCTTTTTTAATTTTCACACATGCTCCTGAATGCACTTTACAAGTTTGCACAGATCTATTTTTAGTTGCAAATGCAAGTGAAGTGCTTGCACTGTCGAGCTCTGCCCCACCCTAGTGTCACATACATACAAGTAGATACTTATAAGGAGGGGAAAAATTCACTCACTTTTACTGAGCAGCATCTCAACTATATCTGAATAACCCTTCCAGGCAGCTGCATGTAGAGCCGTGTCTCCCAGTTTATTCTGTTCAAAAAATTAACACACCATTTATTACATTGAGTAAAATATAAAGAACATGAGCATTGCTTCCGTTTCTAGAAACACTTTGCTATCGCTTTGTCACTTTTTCATACAGACATTTGTAAGCTGATCTCAACTGTGCATTTTAACCAATTCAAATGAAATGCATTTGATCTCAAGAAAAGTGACTCGCCAAAAACATTTTACCTGCTGATTGAGCTCACAGTTTGGCTGACTCAGCAAAATCTCCACCACATCTAAGAAAACACAAACACAACGTAGGTTAAACGTTTCATCTTGCCATTATTTTTTGTACTTTTTTTAACTTGATGTGCCATTATTGGACAAAACAGGCTTAAATCAGCTTAAAGAGTTTGTGCACAACTGCTGCAGCTCGAAAATGAAATTTAAAAATGTGAAAACAATCAAAGCGTGTGTGCATCTTTTACCTTTATGTCCTCCGTGACAGGCCCAGTAGAGAGCGGTGTTCCCTGCTTTGTCCAGTCCGTTGATGCCAACCTTATTATCCAAACACTCTCTGAGCCAGCTCAGATTACCTGCATTCACACACAAAACATTTAATTGTTTCACCACACTATCAAACAAACAAAATGCCAGATAGGTGTATATTTGGGTACCTCGCTTGGCTGCTTCATGCATGGGGTTGTCTATGGACTCTGCTTGCTCAGCCACTGGAAAAAGGCAAATCACATCACAAATTTAAGTATAGCTTAGAAAAGTAATAGCGTATAATGCATAAAATGATATGCAGAGAAGTTTGACACTTTAGGGGTTAGTTCACCCAAAAATGAAAATTCTGTCATTAATTACTCACCCTCACGTCGTTCCAAACCCATAAGGCCTTGGTTCATCTTCGGAAAACGAATTAAGATATTTTTGATGAAATCTGAGAGCTCTCTGACCCTCCATAGACTGCAAGGATCCTAACACGATCAAGGCACAGAAACGTAGCGAGGATAGAAGTGCTTTGATCGTGGTAGTATCCTTGCTGTCTATGGGAGGGTCAGAGAGCTCTCAGATTTCATCAACAATATCTTAATTTGTGTTCCGAAGATGAACCAAGGTCTTAAACCCAAGTATACGTGCAATAGTAATAGCTAGCATTTCTTTAGGAAACAGCACTGATTGTCTCTAATAAAACTTTCCCGACATCATAAAAGACTGTAAAAGTCACATATTATATACACATTTTACAAAAGTCGTCTTTTCAAATCACTAAAGGTGTTCTAGTAAAGGACTGATGGTTTGCAGGTTCTAGTTTGCCACTTGCTTTCTTTACCATAATTGCTGGGAATAAGTCCAGTCCTTCCCCTGCATGTTCCCTTCCACCAGTTACTGTCACTCTAAAAACATAAACCAAGCAGTCAGTTCAAAATCACGAACACTGCCATGAATATAATGCTCTTTATCTCCATGGTCGCAGGAGGAACTAACATAAACTTACTGTATCTGAGATATACAAGATATCTCCTTCCTCAAAGTACAGTTCATCTGGCTGAAAAAGAGGAAAATATACATGATTAGCTCAATTCAGGCAAGCTAAAACAAACAAAACAACCGAAGAGAAGAATGAAACTCACCGTCCTTGGGTCAAAGGTGAATAAAGCCCTGTACACCTTGACCTGGCCTGTTTAAAACATAAATATGAATGTTAAACTTATATTTTCAAATAACTAACTGAAGCAGTTGTATACACATTTTAGGTCCACAGTTGTCCGTGTTCTGCTCACTATTTATAGGCGAAACAGAGCAGTAAATATTCCACCGGTTCAACCTTATCTTCACCTATCATCAGCCCAACCAAAAGCAAAACACCATCACATCTACAACCAGGTAGTATCACAGAACTAAACGCAGCTCAAATGCAGGGCAAACCACATGACACAGAATTAAGAGGAACCCAAGCCCTGAGGCCTAAATATATAAATAAACAAACCATTATACACACAACAAAGGGCATTTCCTGCCTGCAAAGGGATTTCCATTTGGCCTAATGCAAACAAGTGAGAAGCCCTGCTGAGTGGGATCCAACCGGCCCCTCCCGAACTTCCAGATCAGCCTCGGAAATAGAAACACTGGCCTCCACCGGATATGATTATTGTGTTTGCCGCCAATTACAACTACGATCAATCGTTCAGAAGTGTAGAAATCCGTTCAACCAACAGGAAATCTGTTCTGCAATACTAACAATGTTTCCCAAAGTTGGAGGTTCACCTAGAATCTACACCACATTATAATATGTTACTATTAGTGTAAAAGTTAATGTAACTTGGTTTTGGCCACTACTAAACAAAACAGTGTTAAATATTCCAAACATCCCATGGCACACAACTGGTAAAATAAAATTTGCATGCTGGACGTCACAGACCCACATCCTGAGAAAACTGTACTAAGAGGACATTCTACAACTTGAGACAGGACCAATAAAGAGTTCAGAATTCAAGAGTTTTCTACTTTCTACTAAATTTCAAACCAATCACGTGATTTAGCATTTTGAATGGCATTATTAATAAAACAAATAATATAGTCGCAAATGCACATTATTTGTAGTTCTGTTCACTAAAAATACAACCCAGGCGCTGGGTAAAATATGGATCAACACAGCGATTGGGTTGTTTTGACCCAGCGGTTAAGTTACTGCCCAGAAGGCTGGGTTAAACATTTAACCCAACTGTTGGTTGAAAAGTCTAAAGATTTAGGTATTGTTGTGTCCAAAAGCAGAAATTAAACAGTTATTATGCATATCGGTTATTCGATGTTTAAATATGAAAATAACAAGCATCGTATCAGTTGTGAAAAGATAATATTGGTCTATCTCTAACTGCAACACATATCTTTGACCGTACACAGCATCATCATAAATCACCAGTCCAAATGTCATGCGTTATTTTGCACACTAAGCAAAATGAAGCTGCTCTTTCATATGGGGAAGTAACTAACTTCTATGAGACCATGGCTGGGACTCAAAATCATTGATCTAGACAACATTTCTGGGCATCATATAAAAATGTTTTTGGCTCGCCAGATAATGCACCGATTATAGGAAAAATGCGTACGTAGACTACGTTGACTAAACGCGCTGTCGAGGTAGATTGCTCACTAGGTTCTGAACCTTCTTGCTCTTTGAACTTTTATGCTACATTGTGGTGGTTTCGCGCATGTTAGTCGGTGACAAGCGTTTAAAACGCGTAAAAGCGCAAAGAAAGTTGCGTTGCGCTGGAGAAACGCCAACCTCCACCCGCAGGAGAAAGTTCAATATAACCAGAAATTGCATGCTCTTATATACATTTCATTGTATGGCATCGGAAACGAGCGTGTTTGTAAGGCTGTCAGACAAAGAAACAACGCAAAAACGAGTGAATAAATAATGAAACTTTTGTAGGCTTGCGAGGTAGGCTTTTCCTCCACGCGCACCTCTTACCTGGTTTAGCTGGTTTGGGGGGAGGCTTTGACATTTCTGAACTTTCCAAGACTTTTAAAGAAGACTTCCGAGTTGTTTAAGACGTCAATAATAGGTAGAAACGGTATAAAAACTGTTACGAGTGTAAATGAAACAGTGTATCGCTGCTATCTTCCTTTAGGCGCTGTCAATGAGGAAGCGTGAAGGAGCCCAATGCGGAAAAGTTGCACTGCGCATGCGCAGCTCTCTGAAATTCCGTACTACCCTTACAAAAAAAATTGACCTAACAATAGTTGCTACGTAAATGCCATGTTTTTACCATTTAACTTTAGTAGTATTAACCAAACAGAATAGAAGCAGATTCAGGGAAAAATGCATATAAAACTATTTGTTTCAAACTTGTAAATACATAAAAAATGTAATAAATTTACTACAAATTAAATACAATTTATGGGGAGTGAGATGGCTTATTAGACCCTGTTATAATATTTAATAATGATACATCATTATTAAATATCATAGCAGGTCTGAATTTTAGTCTAAATGTGTAATCAATGACAAAACTGCAAATGATTCATTTTCTGTTTCTGTTGCAATATGGAAAGTTTCGGTGTCACTATCAATAACATGTCTATTTTGGGGGCTTTAGTTGTGTAAAGATTCCTATAGAAATGATTGTTGAAATGATCGAATGAGGTTTGATGTAAGTCTTAAATTTAGGGAATGTACTAAACACTTTATAAACCTCCATTAATAACATTAACCAACATTAATCAATTACACAATACTTAACAGTAGTATAGACAATAAAATAAAATAAAATAAAAACATTATTGGCAAATAAAAAGATAAACGCCTTTTTAAACAGCATGGCCAAATAGTGGTAGGTTAATCTAACAAAATATTAAACAAATAAAACTGCAGGGAATTTTTCTGCACTTTTTTCAGTTTTTTCTAAACCCTTTTAGCTCACAAATGAAACCATGAGTATGTATGTATGTTACTTTTTTCAGTACTTTCACACTAGTGAAACGCCTCTACGCTCTAATCCTCTAGATTTGGGTGTCATATTAGAGGACACCCGTAGCATTGGGCTGCACCAACAAGTTGGTTTACATTGCAGGCAAGTTTTAAGGAGCTGCCTCAGAATAGCTCTGCTTTTAGTCATTTCTGTTTTAAAAACCGTAGCACTACATCCATATAGACCTGTATATTATGTAAGTTTTGAGCTAAAAAAAGGATGTTTGATGTTATCACTCACTGAGTACCTATATAATCAGATACGACTACATGGAATTTGAAGTTATCTTCCATATGATCAGAATGCAAACTCACTCTTATATTTTTGTGTAATTTAACTCTTTGTGCATTTAATGAACACATCAGGTGTTCACTGTATTTTCAAAACGACAATGTAAAATGCAATTGTAAATGCATTGCTTTTAGTTCAAAGTTAATCCAAATGTATGAATCCAATGGTGGCCTTATATAAATTCTGGATAGCGTCTAATGGGGTGTTTAGTTTGTTCTGTGTTAACGGTTCAGGGTCATTAGCTGTGCTTCTCTTCCTTTTGGGCTCTTCAGAAACTCATTACCATGCAGATGTGAGGGACATGTTGCACGGCAGGCGACTCAAACAGAATTTAAATTGCACGAACACGTTCATTCATGGCTTCATCTAAGAAAACCGGTCGTTCTTCCAGCTACCTCTCTTCCGTCCCGTACCATAGTTTTTTGGCCTCAAATTACAGGGACAGTAATATACTTAATGACCCATAAGGCTGTGTTCACACCGAACAAGTGTGTGTGTGCTGGGGGTGTTTTGGCTTCTCTCTTTATCTATTGCATTTTCCCCCAAGAATCCCATTCTTTGCATTCTTTTTATTCCAGACGTGATGCATCTCATATTCCATTCCAAATATTCCAAAGACTTAAGGCCAAATTCGATTCCAGTGACTGCATCCCCAAATCTGAAACATCTACATCAGTGCATGTGAAGTCATCATAATTGACTATTAAAGTACAAATAAACATGAACAATATTCCTGTTTATTTAGAAGTATTCTCATATCCCATTCAGGAACACTTGACAAAACAGTCAAGCTATTCAGCATCACAGTCCAGTGACGTGAAATGGAAAATGAATCTCACATAATGACTCGTGTATGAATGACCTGTGGATGAATTCTACAGGTGGACTCTCGTCAAACATTTACCTTACAAAAGGTGCCTACAAACACACACAAACACACATATTATCTCTCTCTCTCTCTCTGTGTGTGTGTGTGTGTGTGTGAAGGGAAACCTCCCTATAAAAGCTCCTCCTGGACGATAAGTTCATGACAAACAGAAACTCAACACAGAACTCAGCTGTCAGCTGCCATGAACCTACAGCGCCTCTCCTCTCTGCTGCTCTGTGTCGGTGAGTTTGGTTTTCTCCATCCTGTCTTACTTTATTTTTGACCTGTCAGCTGCAGGTGCGCCACGGTAGTGGAAAACCTGGAAATCTTAGTGGATTTTAAAATCGTGATTTAAAATCCTGAAGAAATCATGGAAATGAATACAATCTTAAAATATTATTGGATTTTTATGTGTGTGAATATATGCTTTTCTAGTTATGCTTTGCTCTAAAATATTGATATTTATTTTTTTCAAATTCTGTAAAATTATAAAAAATAAATAAATAAAAAAAACTTGTCCAGTGATAAAGTAACAAAATGAAAAATCATGAAAAGTCAAAAAGTGAGCGAAACTTGCAACATATTTTCTTCCATGCCGAGTGTAAATTTTCTGCATTTACTTATTATTGTTTATTGTATTTTAATTTCACTTTGACAACTGACAAAAGACAACTGACTGATGAATATGAAAGACTCCAAGATAGTAAACTTCCTCCAAAACCAGCTTGAGCTCTCTCGCTGAGTGAAGTGTGCGTGGTATTGTGTTTGTGTCTCCAGACAGGCAGGGCTTTGGGAAATCGACTCGACCTGTAGTAACATGCCTCTGAATAGCTGTGAGCTCCGGCTTTTCCCATATAGGTGTATGCCAGAACGTCACACAGTTTAAATCTGGGCTGTCTGTTGTCATGTTCGACGTCACAAAGCGCTTATTGTTCATGGCAAAGGACGGAGGATTAGGGCGTCACACAGCCGTGTTAAATATATATTTAGCTTTACGAACTAACGTTAGAAAGGTCATCCCCGCACACAATAATAGGTGTGTGAATTTCTTTGACAATTAAATGCAGGATTCCAGTCGGTAGGAGTGTTCAGATCAAATGCATTTACTCAAACATTCTCCTTGCAGACTAGTTTGACTGCAGACGTCGCCAGTTTATACCTGTGATAGAAAGGCACATACACTACTTTAAAATGTCTGAATTGCCACATATCTATTAGAAAGAAAAATAGCACTTGCACGGTTTTCAAGCAAAATATTTGACACCAAAGATTGTTGTTTAATCTAGTGATGTTCTAAATTGAAGTATTCTGAGACTCTTCATTTGTAAGACATTAAAGAAACATGTTAATGGTTAATGTGATAAGGAATAGAATGTGTGCAGAATAAAATGGCATGCAAAATTACAATTAGTGTTTAATAGACTGGATCGATTTGCCACACACCCAGGGCTGGTGGAATTTGTTCCTGCAATTTTCAGATAATGGCACCTTCGATTACTAGCCAAAAGGAAATCAAACGGATGTTTTTTCCTGGTCTTTTTGTGTGTTATTCCAAATACAAACGTGTTTGACTTTGTAATGTTTCATCAAAATGCGATGATCAAAACTTACTCCACCTATGCAACAACGTTACCCTGGTTACTTAAGTTTCAACCAACATATGCTGGCTGTGTTTCAGGATGGGAGTAGTCCTTCATGTTCACATTCAGGTCTGGCTCCATTCTGTGATATAATGCCCACTTCTTTTTTTTTGATCCCAATCAATTCCTGATGGATAAAATCAAGTCCCGGCCTACATATTTGCTCGTTGAATAGCATGTTTCACTATGGAAATGAATCACGTGGGTTGTGAACATTGAGACCTCCTTAGATGCAAACATTGTTTTGTAATGATAGTTTTGAAAAAAAGTTTTTTTTTTTTTAGTTTATTGACACTTTAGACAAAAAAATAAAAAAGGGTGCATATGTTTTTTTGTTTTTTTTTGAGGGGGGTGAGTATCATATTTAATATATCAGGCTTTTATGGCATGATGTAGTGAAAACATGTAGGGGAAAAACCCTCAAATTTATTCAGAGGCCCAAACTAAGCAAAAATATGCAATTTGGCAGTTGCTGGTATTTATGTGGCAAAAAGTAAGATACGGCTCTGATAGCTTTAAATTTTAATCTTTATAGCATATAAATATCAGTTGTCACTCTATATCTCCCAATAGGCTGTCTTAGTAAGATGATATTTAAATGCTTATTTAAACCAAAGAATGATTGAGAAAATAAATATTTGACACATTTTCATTGAAACATAATTTTCTTCATCAGAATCATTGTTCTATTAATCAAACGTGTCATTCTTAATCTAGAAAATTGAATCCCAACATGTTAAATTAGGATCGAGGGTAATTCACCGCTGGCAAGATGGGGTTTTGATAAAAAAAAATGTGGCTGTTTATGCAGCAAAACGAATTTTTTTTATTCTCGGTGCTACACGATTATAGAAAACAGAAAAAGAGCCGTGGCGAGGGAAAAAAAAAAGTACAAAAACTTCAACACCCATAATGCACTGGGCGCGATCAGACTCTCCTTAAGCGCGGATACAAAAATGCGGAAGTACGATCTGTAGTTTTTACAAACGCCCTACCGCTGTCAAAACTTCTGCTGCCAGGTAAACGGGGATATCTTGGTGCAAGACAAGGAAACATAATATACATTGTTCATTTACTTAGCCTACCTGGTTTGTATGGATTCTGTGCAGTATTTATCTTCACATCATTCCTGTTATTATATTGTGTATTTTAGCATGAATGGAAAGCTGTATTGATCCTATCGGATTCTGAACTAGGTTATGTGTTTTATAAACTGGTGTCTAACAAGAAAAGGAGACATAAAGGACTCTAATTTTGTATTGTAGGCTACTTGCGGCAGGCGCAGATTTACCTCACATAACCTCAACTTTTCCACTCGCTTATGTCTTTCACTCTCAATTTCTCTCTCACACACATACACAGCTAATCTGCTCAGTACAATACACATGGGGTGTTTACAGGATGACTCAACATCAACCGCAACATTAGAAGATTAACCGCTCTTTATATCTGCTAATAGAGGTTAATGTGTCATTGTGATATAATGAAGCGTTTGATCCTGTTATTATTTGCAAACTGGGCCGAAACTATACAAATCAGCATTCCTCACAAGCAGTTATTACATTTCTGCTGTGATATAACTGCGTGTTTCTGTGTACAGTTTGCAGTGCAGTTTTCACCATACGGACAGCTGCCGCTCACACAGCTGCACTGGGTCATGTGACCGTGAGCTCGTCATCGGGGGAGGGGCTTCAGAGCGCCGTGGGTGAAGATTTGGAATCTGATGATGATCAGGATCCATCGGGAATGTTCAGTGATCCAACTTTGTTTAAAGGTACAACCGTGTTGGCAAGTGCGCCGACATATAACGCCGTTGGGTTACGGGTGTCCTGAGTTCGAACCCCGAATCCTACTGTCCTATCATAATAGTAAAAATCTTTAAAAAAGGGTACAGACAGTCAAACTCGTCCACCTGCTTGACAATCTTGTGCAGACGTCTATTATTCTGCTAATTAAAATTACTGACCTAATAACATCTTTTTAATTTTAATTAGGATGATAAATTCAATATTTATGAATGGCAAAGATTCTCAAAACATCCCAACCGCTGGGTCAAAACAACCCAATAGCTGGGTTTGTCCCTTTTTAACCCAGCATTTTTTAGAGTGTATGTTGTTCCTTCTTTTTTGTTAATGTTGTTTTTTATCTGCATTGTTAATCTTGTAACTTAAAATAAATAAAAATAAAAGTTAAAAAGAAAGAAAAAGACCGCTTGATTTTAAAGAGCCATTTAAAAACATTAAAGAAAATGATAAGTATAGAAAGCAAATATTCTCACACACATTAAAGTTTCTCATATATCTCATATCTTTCAGTAACCCAAGTCAGTAAAGGAGACGAGCAGAATCACAAGCGCTCTGGACGCAAAAAGAACAAAGGAAGAAAAAAGAATAAAAATATCACTCCTGTTCAGCCGAATCACACGCTCAGTCACTGGAGTCACAGCACAACCGCTGACCCCTGCCTGACCTCTCACGTGGACTACTGCATCCACGGCCACTGCACATACCTGCACGGTCTGAGAGAGCCTGTCTGTGTGTGAGTGACACTTTCCTACGGAAGCTTGTTTCCACCACGGGATAAGAAATAAAAAAGTAAATGCGACTTTTTATCTCAATTCGACTTTCTTTCTTGCAGTTCTGAATTTATATCTTACAATTTAGACATTTATCAGAATTGTGAGATATAAGCTCAGAACTGTGTGATATAAATGCTGAATTGTCAGATATAAACTCGAGAATTGTGAGAAAAAAAGTCAGAATTGTGAGGCAATTACCGTTTTTCATGGCAGAAACAAAAAAAAACAGAATTGCTAGATGTAAACTCAGAATTCAGAGAAAAAAGTCAGAATTGTGAGATGTAAACTCCAAATTGAGAAAGAAAGTCAGAATTGTGAGTTTATGTCTCGCAATTCTGACATTTTTTCTGAAAACTGAGAGATAAACTGAGAATTGTGAGATATAAATAACCCTTTGTATTCTTTATTTTATGGTGAAAACAAAAACAAAAACAAAAACTCAGAATACCTCAGATATCTTGTCTAATTTGCAAGAAATTGCAAGATGTAAACTCAGAATTCTGAAAAAAAATTCAGAAATGTGAGATAAACTCATAATTGTGAGATATAAAGTCACAATTGCAAGGAAAAAAAGTAGAGAAAATAAGTATGAATTCTGAGTTTAAATCTCACAATTCCCAGAAAAAAAGTTAATTGCGAGAAAAATCTTTGAATTGTGAGATATAAAGTCACAATTGTAAGAAAAAAAGTCACAATCACCTCTTTTAAATAGTTTATTCCATGGCAGAAACAGGCTTCCATATTTATCTGCATGCACACTACATATAAACATCCCACACACCTGCACTTCATTAGTGAATTCACATCAATTAAATCCAGTCAGTGTTGCATTAACGTCGTGTTCAAGTAATGAAAGTTTGATTGTTTCAGATGTAAGAGAGGTTATGATGGAGAACGCTGTGGGATCCAGCTTCTCGGGACGTCTCGGGACGAGAGCAGCACTGATCGGAGCCACACCGCGCTCGTTATTATGACTGTCGTCCTGTCAGTCATCAGCTGCCTAGCCATTCTGCTCATGGTCTGCGTGCAGTAAGTACATTCAGTGCATGCATGCTAAATATACACCCACACACAAAACACACGCCTGGGTTATACTTGGCACATATTGTGACAGCAGTTTGGACGCACCTTCTCATTCTTTATCATTATTAATACTATGAGGTTACTCTACCAGCTAACAAAACATGTTCTAGGAACATTTTGTTAACATTCTAATTAAGTTTCCATTGTATCGTTTGTAAACATTCTGGGAATGTTGCTTTTGAATGTTTTCTGTAATAACATGTACCTTATAAAAATGTTAGATGAATGTGCAACTAAAAAAATGTTCCATGAACGATGTATAAATGTATTAGTTTTGTGTTAACTTTTTGAGAGTGTTATTTAAAGACCAGATAACTTTGAATGAACACTCTATTAACATTACTAGAAGAATGTTTGTACATAAATTTGAGTGAACCTTGCCAGAATGTTCCCTCTTAGATTTGTACTAGATTTGCTCAATCTCGACATTCATAAACCAACTTCACAATGTTGGGATGCTTTTGTAGGAGTTCACGTGTATTCTGGATACTTGCTTTTTTATCACCCAAAATAAAAACAAACAAAAAACATTTAGTTTTGTGAACGAAATTTCCTATGTAGGAACTAGCCTTTAGATCAAAAGGTTTTTATATGTACAGAATACAGTAACCCAGACATTTACTATGTTCAAGGCCCCAACGTGGCAATATTCCAGCAATATTAAAAATGAAGTCCTCTGAGGTTGTTTTCACTACACTATAAATGAGACGATAGATGGCGCCAGTTGTCTTTTGAATAAAACGAGTCCGAGAGTCGAGAAAGTAGTTCCGGTTTCTTTACACGCATGAGCGGATTGATATAGCGTTGATATGGCCTACGGGTGATCGGTGGATTACAATCGGTTGGAATCACATTTTCTGCATTCGTTCTGAAATAAACCCTCAGACGGTAATTATAATAGTTGCTACAGATCTGATTATACATAAACAAGCACTCTTTATACAGGTTGTGTTGTAACTTAACCGTACGCATTTTTGTTGAGAAGATCGGATCATTTTACTGACGCTGATCTTTGAACATAGTTCCACAAAATGACTTTTATTCAAATCATTTCGTTCATTTAAGGTAATTAAGTTAAACTGTTATATATATATATCATATATATCAAACATCATCGCTTTCAGGCGATATATATATATTTAAATAAACAAATTCCGCGAACATTTCCACTATATGCGTCTTTCATTATTTTCCAATTAAGATATTCGGAAATTCGATTATTTTTTTCACGTGACAGATGAACGAATCGTTCCGCGCTTGAACAGTTAGATTACTTTTATATTTATTTATTGTAGCTACTATAATGCAGACTTAACATAAAGAAGAAATAAAATAAAGAAGAAATAACAACATAATATTCAATTATCAAGCAAATGGAAATAAATAGGAAATGTTAAGAAGTAAGAGTGGATTTGAGTATTTGGCAGAATTGTTAACTTAATATATTTTTTCGTTGTATTGTTCTTATATTGCAGCTATAGAACACATCACCGCTTTCAGGCGGCGTTCCTGAGCTCCACTAATGAGAGAGAGAAACTAGAGAAGAAGAACATCATGGTGTGAAGAGGAAGTAAGGCCAAGTCTTTATTTATGGGTTGCTAAATGTAAAAGAGACTTTTAGGGTTGTGTTTGCCATGTAAAACTCCAGTTCCTTCTTCAGCATTAAAACAGTCTACAAAACCCCCATTTTACGCAATTTATTGTGGAATATAGGCCTATAGATATTTTATGTCATAAAATAAATTGTTTTGTTTCAGGTAGAATTCACACTGATGTCACTGGTGTGGAGTGCACTACAGATATATTGCACATAGAATAATATAATAAAACCCACTGTAATAATATATTTATTGTTTGTACCTATTTATTAACTAATTATATAATTTCTTTAGTATTTGTTGTTTATTTTGATAATAAAAAACTAATGTTCATTTGATATGTGATGTTCATGTACACATATGAAATAAAGTACACTCTCATAAGATCTGTATCTTTCACTCATTCGGAGCATTCTTATGTAAAACATTATTAAGAGTATAAGTTATTTAAGTCTTCAGACAGTATGTCAGTGAGGTGAAAACACTAATATTACAGCTATGAGTATTATTCACAGATTAAAGCAGACGTTCGACTCGTTCACTTTAAACCTGATCAGGTGGAGTCTGTGGTGCCTCTCCCTGCAATTTTCTGCAAAGTTTCCTTCTCCCAATCATCTTTAATCCTTACGAGGGCTTATGTTTCATAACATAATAGAAGATTATATAAGAACAGATCAATCTGGAGGTGAGTGTTTGATCAACAAATGTTTGGTAAATGGGGCAGGAGGGGAAAAATCTCCAGGTTTGGACATCATTATGGATGGTATATTTACTCAAACAGTCATCCAAAGAGGCACAATCCAGGAGGAGAATTAGCTGCAGTAAATAACTGTGCAACAATGAATGGTGTAACTAATTATGCAAAGCTAAACCACTTTCAATACTTTACTGCTGTGACTGAAATAACAGTAACAACCGATATAATAGTGCTTAACAGATAGTTGTTAAATGTATTTTAAATACAAACGTCATTAAATTCTGATTCCGATATTTTTGCCTTAAAGAGGTGGTTCACTGGGTTTTTTCTAGGCTTGATTGTGTTTATGGGGTGCAGTCTAATATGTGTTAACGCTTCGTTTTTTTAAAAACGCATTCTTTTTCACATAATTTACCTTTATTCCACACCGCTCTGTCCCTTCTCTGAGAAACGGGCTGATCATTTCCTTCTTTTATGAAGCCCCTCCCTCAGAAATAGGCGATGGGCTCTGATTGGTTAGTTAGCCCAGTGTGTTGTGATTGGCTAAACCGCCTCTAGCCCGCGTCTAAACGTCCTGCCCCTCACCTCAGCACTCGTTGTAGTCCCTACGAGCCGTTTTTGTAGGCATTAAACTGCCAGAATTTTAAAAGACGATATCTCCGTTTGCATTGAACTTTCAGCTTCGTAACTTTGCAGATATTGTTTATGCTCAAACAGCAACATTACTCACTAACTAACGTTAAAAAAGTGAAATCGCAATGAACCACCCCTTTAAATATTCATGTTGGAAAATACATCCACTGCTGATCTGATCAATATAATGTTTGTTAATGACTACCGTATTACCATTAAAGTGCTACCATATTAACACATATTTATACTGTAGCATAATAATAAAAATAAAAATAAAATCGTTAAAAAGTATAGGCTATCAAACATCCCAAATGGTCAGTGGCTGGTCTTTTAATTTTATTGGCAAGACTAGAAACTAGTTAATTGCGACCTCTTCTGGTCATATAGAGTGAACAGACATGCGTGATCTGGAAATGCATTTATGTATATGAAAATAAGCAGACATTGATATTGATTTATGTCAAAATGTTTGTCTCAGAGCACCAGAGCAGTAATATCAGTTGGATACGTGTTCACCAAACTCAATAATAATATAATATATAATATAAAAATCATCTTAAAGTGACAAACAAGTGCATATAACGAAAAAAAACTTAAAAATAAATGAATTAATAAGAAAAAATAAATACACATGTAATGATGTATTAGAATATGCAAACAACACATTAAATAAATCTACAAATAAGGTTTTTCTTTTCTTCTTTTTCCTCAGATCTTCCCAGCAACAACCAGTCAAAAACTACACTGAAAAATATTAACTTAAAAAAATGAAGAAAAAAAAAACGTTTTTATCCACTTTACAAGCACAAGTGATGAAAAAATATGTAGGCCTATTTATAAGTATTTATGTGTAGACCTATTATTATCATTTTTTAAATATTAATAGTAATAGCCTACATTTGTATTTTTTGATCAATGTTAAGAAAAAAATTAAAAACATTATTATTATTATGTTCTTTCTTTATTTGTAAAACTAGAAGGTTACAACGAAAACACGACTATATTAGTCTTCCTCTAACTTGCAGCTTACTCTGGCTTGCAAAAAGTCAACTGAGGAGTTAGATGAGGTTTGTGCAAGAAACTTACGGTGATTTCATAATTTTCCTTCCGCTTCTGTGGTCGGCGGTTTTTGTTGTTTATTCTGCGCTTTATTCAAGAGCTTTACGGTAAATTTAAGCGCTATGGCGTTGCTCGTTTCTGATTGGCTGTCGGCGTGTGCGTTAGAATGTCTCGTGCCAAGAAGGCTCGCGGCTGTCACTCACCGTGCGCGGCCTGACGTACAGACCACAGACCGGTGAATTTATCTAAAATATAATGTTTAGTCGCGCATTATTGTGACCAACTGACTTTGAGACGTTTGAAGGAAAGGGTAAGGCTTCAGATATATCCTTTATGAGAGCTCTGGAGGGAGTATGTTGAGTATTTTGAGCCTTTTGTGTTAGCGTAGCTTAACAGCAGCTGTCATGACTTCACTAGACCACCTCACTCATGTGTTTACACGATCGTTAAATAATCGAATGATGGCCTTCCGGTTTAACATTAACAGTATTGTGATTCTCCACCTGTTGCACTTTGGTTTTGCTGCACTAACTAACGGTTTCAGAACATTGTTTTTTCAGGCATTGGTCAATTTGGAGATTTTGGGCTATTTTGCTTTCATAACATGTCTTCTTTCAGACTAGTGAAAAGAAAACACCCCACATTTACATTGAAGTGTTAATTTAATCACACTTCATCTATCTGCATCTGGATTTTTCAATTACAGCACATGTCTTTATAGGCTATTTTCTCCAAATAAATTTTTTTCTCCACCTCAGTGTCACTTACATACATCAGACCTTGCAGTTGAATTCCTATCTATACTCTGAAGGTTTTTACAGAGGGTTTAAAAAAAAAAAAAGCATTTTGAAAATACTGTTCACAACGTTTTCTGATTTATGGCGTGATTAAAAACTCCAATATGTAAAATATCAACAAAATGAAACAAGAATTTTGAACTGGAACTAGTGCATATTTAATTCGTAATATTTAAACATAATTCCAGAAAACTTGTGATTCAAAACAATTGTCTTAATGTACTGTAATAAATTAACTAGAGAAGTATGGTGATCACCTGTGGTTACTTGCCTTAATGATTAGCACTGTGTGTTTAATCTGTTTTAATAAAATCACTTTAATGGGTGTAGTGGCTTAGTGGTTAAATATCTAGTAGCCTGGTAGCTGAAAGGATGTAGGTTCAAACCCTGTTCGTATGCTACCAGCGTTGTGCTTTTAATTAATATTTACAAATTCACTTTTTTTTGTGCTTTGTGAAATTGTAGTTAAAGATATAGACTGGTAACTGAAAGCTTGTTCCATTACAAGCTGGGCTAATGACTGGAGATTGTAGGTTCAAACCCTGAATTGAGTGATCGATGAACTGTCCCAGTTGTGTCATACTACTTTCTACAAAACTTCTAAGGGTATCGTCATATAGTTGTTTGAGAATCTGGGCTGGCGTCTGAAAGGCTTTAGGTTTAATCCACGACCTATCTTCATCATTGTGCCCTTAATCAAGACTCTTGCATGCCCTTAATTGTATGTAGTTCCATAAATCACACAAATTATGGCAGAAACAGTGCATTTGCTTGCTTAGGATGTGTTCATCAACTGTGAGGTTGGGCAGATCTGGTGTGACTTCCCATTTGGTCCCTAAAATAACCTTTGGTGTCACTTGTCAAAGGTCATGGCAGGAACAGCCTTACAGAAAGAATGCTTGTTTTCTACGTCTGGGACACAGTTGTAGCCTGATGGTGAATAATCTGTAATAGGTTGTATTTAGTTTGGTAACTTGGGTGTATATTGGGCGTGGCGATAGCAACTCCAAGGTCATGGGTTCTAGTCCCAGGGAATGTTTTAAATGCAACATAATTTGCTTTGGATAAAAGCATCTTCCAAATGCATAAATTTAAAATCACATTGTAAGTAGTTGCTTTCCTGTCTGTTCTTCATGCAATACCTTAGTTCAAAATATCTTGGAATATACTGCTTTCGTGTTTTGGGTGAACTATTTCTTTAAATGCACATGTCCCAGTTTGGAGTGACCCCAGAGCTCCCTGCCCCGTCATCGTTGAACCCTTGAGCGAGACACTTAAACTTAGTCTGCTGTGATTCACACCGGATGAAACAGTCCCGACCTAACAACAGCAATGATGTCAGCATGCATCACTATTTTGTACTTTGACTTTTTTTTTAATGACCCAGAAGAACACCGTATGATAAATCGATAAGGAGCGACCGTAGGTGGCTGGTGATGAGTTATTTGTTGTATAAGGGTTTGGCTCTATGTTTGTACAGGTTTCACTTCCTCTACGTACAGCAAAGTAGGCGACTTCAGTGCTGACATGAGTGTGTTTAACTGCTTACAGACATACAAACCAGCAGTCATGAGACATCTGATTATTTAGTTTTAGAGTTGAGTATGTGATTGAATCTTAAGTGATATTACATCCACCTTTTATTAAAATGGATATTTGAGACTTAGAATAATATGTTGAATATGTTTAATATGGTTTAATATGATTGTGCTTAATGCTTCATAATTTCCATTCATCACTTTTTTTGTTGTTATTTGAGGGATCCTTTTCTCATTGTAAAAGGATTGGTATTTTCTGATATGTGGGTAAACTAGTTTGATATTAACATTTTGATTCACACAAAAATGAACATTTTGTAATGATTTACTCACCCTAATATCTTTTTTTTTTGTCTTCCTAATTTTTGTAAAAACATCTGGTTTTCGTGATTTACATTATTTACTGAGAACTATCACTTGCCTTATTGGGCCAGTGCTACGTTGTGATTGTCTTGTGTTCAGTGATCACATGTCTATGTTTTTATGCCTTGCAAACTTCAACATTTGGTTGTCTGTTGTGCATTGTTTTAAATATTTCACAAAGTTAAAGTCTTTTAGCTGCCTAACACATGAGATTTTAATAAAGTAACTGTCTGGTGATAGTGTTGGTACTAACAGTTAAAATGGGTTAAAATTACAAATTCTCAAATTATCATACGCTGCATGAACATGAAAGAAGAAGGTGATGACAATTTACATTCATGGATGAAATATTCCAGGAAATCCCAAGCTTTTTTGTCAGCTGAACCCCTTTGCCCTTAAATATTTTATACCCCCTAAGATGTAAAGTTAAAATTTCAATATTCATTTTGTTCATAGTTATCTGATATTGGTTAATGGTCACATGACATGCAGGTGACCAATAAAATATATATTTTAGTAAGCGTTTTAATTTTTAAATGACATTTTAATTTATTTTTTTTGCATTTTTAGCAAGCATTTCTATTTATTTTATTTAATTTAATTTTTTTTGCTTTAATCCACTTCTCAAGGACCACTGCATTTATAAAGGCAACAGAGATGTTCTTCTGTGTGCTGATATCCTTTATAAGGACTCTGGCATGAATGTTTATCAGCGCAGCGGAGAGGACTGTGGTGTGAGAATCGCTGCTGCTGACAGATCAGCCATAATAATTCAATCTAATCAGCTGATAAGAGCTCTTCTATCAGACACTGCTGATCCGAATGATCTGTTTTTGTGTCTGAGTGCATTAAGTGTGTGTTTGCATGTATTATTTCAGTATTTTCTTTTGCAGGTGTGTATCGGTATCAGTGCAGCCATGCTGTCCAGATTAAGCACGAGTGTGAGGCCGTGTGTGAGCGTGTGCCGATGGGTTCACACTAAAGAGAAGGGGAAACCGCTCATGCTCAACCCACGTACCAACAAGGTTAGACTAAACACAATCTATAAGTCCTTCTAGTTCTGTCTCTGTGTCTCTATCAGTCTCTGTCCTTTCTTGTTTCTAATATCATTTATTGAGCATTGAGGAATCTAATCTGTAATTTGCAGTATTTAAATGATAATAATGGCACAAAACAATGAGGATGTCAGTTGCAATGACAACATTAAACTCAAACACATACACTTACACTAAATACAACAAATGGTGCAGAAAGAGTTACTCACCAAAGTTTTATATTTGGATTTATGGGTTTGTTCAGATCATTAACTCAAAGGATGAAGAATAAACAAATACTAAGCCACTAGATATTTATTTTATTTGCTACTAATAAAATAACACACAAATTACCATCCAGGGATATCTTGGAACAATAAAATAGTGTTCAATATAACAGTATTAACTATGTTTTAAATTAGTTATATTAGTCAGTTTTTATGATCCAGTTAAGAGAAGAGCCCATACAATATGATTAACTAATATAGAGCTGCATGATATTGAAACAAATGGCATTGCAATATTTTGTGTTTTTGTGGTGTATATTTATAATATATGTAATTATAATATAATTTATCATAATTTATTATAGTTTTTATTAGATTTATAATGATATTAATAAAAATATTTATATAAATCTACTCTGAAGAGTTTAATACAATCTATCCTTTTAGCATAAAATCAAACCTCTTTAATTAGCCTTATAGTGAACCGAGTTTAAAGAGTTTTATAGGCCACATTCCCACTCTTTTTGAACTATTCAGTAACTGATTATAAAAGAATTATTTATTTTTATTGTGATTAATATCAAATAAATTATTAAAACAAGAAATAAGTTGTAGTAATTATGCTAATGTCCTGTAGAATAGAAAATAGAGTAAATAAATATATGCGCTATATGTCGTACACCATATCATGATCTGTATGTGTGTAGATGAACACAGTGCCACGCTTTTCTCTGAAACCTTATTTAATTAAATCACTGCTTGTAATTTGATAATCGCACTAAGCCGTATCGATTTTATTTCAATATATATCATGTATTCTTAAACTAAATTAAACTGGACATTTTAGTAGAGTGTGTTTAATTACTGCCTCAGCTCACTTGAATGTTAGACTGCATGCACAATACAGTTTGACACACCACTACCTGCTTAGTTTTTTACGTGCTGGTTTTTTTTTACTCCCTAGCACAGATGCATACACACTTTCTAACACTGCCCCTGTGTGTGTTGAGGGTCTGAACGCTTTTGTCTGGAAAACATTAGAGGAGTGACTCAGCAGAAGTGCCACGTATCCCAGAAAACATGGGTGTGTGCTTCATTTCCGTCCTGTAGACCACTGGTTTTGCTTCAGGACTCTTATTTTACTTTGGAAATCAAGCTATGACCCAGGACAGATCCAAAATTGTTTATTGTACAAAACTAAACTAAATTGCCTGATGGTTTCATGCTCTCAGCAGCCAGTAATTCTCCTCACAAAGCATATGGTGGTTGACAAACTATGTTTATCCTTGCTGCAGTTGTATTTAATGTGGTCTGGGTCGTATTTTATTTTACTTTGTGTAATTTTGTTTGTTTTTTTGAAGATGAAGGCATGTCAGTGTCGTCACCTGTCTGACTTAACAAGCTTTTACCAAATGAGATGATTTTGCACCGAAATTTCAATGATTAGTTAGCACCAAAATTACTAACTAAGCATCACTAGTATTGCTCATGCTTGTGGTTTGGGATTTGAACAAACCTGCAACTCTATAATTATGAAATTTGGTTTGTTTGTACTGTAGACTGTGTACTCTTGACACATTGCAAATGATTATTTGTAATAATTATTTATCCGTTAATTATTTTTATTATTTAACTATAATTAGTAAAATTATTAATAAACATCAGTTTCTAGACATCATATATATATTTTTTTTTTTACAATTTTAACATTTTATTTTGATCATTGTTATTGTTACTATTTTATTTTATTCTTGTTTTATGACTTTATTTTGAATGATTACTCGAAATCTAACTTTTTTTTATTTTACTAGAGTTGTATTTAATGTCGTCTGGGTCACAATTTCTTTTACCTTTTTTTTTTTTTTTTTTTTTTTTTTTTTTTTTTTTTTTGCTTTTTTTAAAAAATTTGCAACAAAATACAGATGAGTTTGGTTACCCGGCTTTCGATGTCAACCACAAAAGATATGCAAAGTGTTTTTCCTCCCATTTAAAAGTTGATAAGTCTATTCTACCTAAATATCCATCATATTATATAAGTAGTTGCATTTTATTATTTGCATTTAACATAATTTTTCCTGCTGTTCAGAAAAGACCTGCAACCCCACAACCCTGTTAAAGACTCTTCTCACTCCTCAAATATGCTCAAACACACATGTGCACACACTCCAGGCATATGGAATGTAAAGTGAAGGCAGTTCCTGTATGTTATAGATGGGTGTTTCCCTCTCCCTGACATTCATTGGTCGTTGTTCTGCTTTGCTCTGCTCCCCGCAGACATTTCCTCCTCACACTTAGGATGTATGTACATTTGTGGCATCTCGGGTGAAAGAGTCATGCATGGTTTTAATGTACAGCAGAGGATGGCTCCAGCCCACCCCCAAACACACATAAAGCCAGTGTTTCAGGGTCTCTGTATGACCTATTGTGTTCTGTGCACTCCATATGTCACAGCCTTCTGCATAGACAGTGCATTAGACTAGACCATCTGCAGTTGTCTTTGTGTGTGTGGCTTTGTCTGTAATTCTGTTTGCTAAGGCATGCAGCACTATTGCTCATTCTGGTTGGAGATTTGAGCAAACCTGTGACCCTAAAGAAACTTTGGTGTTGTACCAAGCAAGCGATGAAACTTGATGCGTTTGTAGACAGGGTTATTTTTTAATGTCTTCTTGAATCTTGACACACTCCTAATAATAATAATAATAATAATAATAATAATAATTTCTAACCACATATGATATAGTTTTGTTCAGGTTTGTAAATATCAGATGTATTTATTTTTGTAATATCTAATTTTTTGTTTCATTTTCTTTTATAATTAATTGATAATTGTATTGTGTTATTTTACAATTGATTGATTTTATTATTATCATTAATTGCATTTTTATTTTTAAAACTTTTTTGCTTATTGTTACTATTTTATTGTATTTTCATGACTTTATTTTAATGTCATTTTATTTTTATTTTTAAAATATAAAATGTTTGGATCCTATTATTATTATTATTATTTTGTTCATTAATAGGAAAAAACTTGATCACTGTTTGTATAAAAAAATATAATATACTTAATGCCACTTTTTTTCATCCGACGATTGTTAGGCATTCAAAATTTAAAACTAGTTTGATTAAAATATGCCAAAAATCAGCTGAACAAAGCCTTAAGAGACTTAGTTGACTGACAAACACTCCCAACACATTAGCATTGTCCTTGCAATCCTCTATTTGACTCGTGAAAAAAAAAAGGTACAAATCTATTGTAAACATTCATTGTTTATTTGTGCATGCACAGGGCATGGCCTTCACGCTGAAGGAACGGCAGATTTTGGGCATTCATGGTCTGTTGCCACCGAAGATTGAGACGCAGGACACTCAGGCCATGCGCTTCCAGAAGAACCTGAAGAAGATGTCCGACCCACTGCAGAAGTACATTCATTCACTTTGATACCCATTTCAGAAAATAAGAGCTGTTTCACAATTTGATTTGAATTTAAACTTAATTTAAAATGTCCATATAAAATCTGAAGTTTACCATGATAAATTCTGTATTTAAGGCTGTGTGGATAAAAAATAATATTAGTCAATATATATAACATATATAATAGTAATAGTAATATACAGGTGCATCTAAAAAAAATAAAATAGAATATAAGAAAGTTCTTTTTTTTGTAACTTATTTCAAAAAGTGAAACTTTCATATATTCTAGATTCATTACATGTAAAGTAAAACATTTCAAAAGTTGTTTTGTTTTAATTTTGATTATTAGAGCTTACAGCTCATGAAAGTCAAAAATCCAGTATCTCAAAATATTAGAATATTTCCTCAGATCAATCAAAAAAAGGATTTGCAAAACAGAAAAGTTCAAGTTCTTTAA
>NW_015660499.1:1043680-1079921 GCF_001515625.1 Sinocyclocheilus rhinocerous | reverse complement strand
GATGCACCTGTAATTGTTATATATATATATATATATATATATATATATAATTAGTCAATATGTATAATATCATTATCTGCTTTTTATGATATTTATAGATAAAATTACAAAGCTAAAATGTCCAACCCAACATTATTTGACATTCAATATTCTGTTTCTGTTTGAAAATATGTCCAATTACAAAAGTTAAATCTTTTTTAAATGCAGATTTATATATGGGTTAATTTGAACAGGTACATCTATCTGATGGGGATTCAGGAGAGGAACGAGCGCCTCTTCTACCGCGTTCTGATGGAAGACATCGAGGCTCTCATGCCCATCGTCTACACGCCTACTGTTGGTCTCGCGTGTACTCAGTATGGACATATCTTCAGGCGGCCCAAGTAAGCTACACTTCATTAATTATTACCTATTTACTCATGATACATTGAACCTTTTCTGTGTAAATCCCAGCTGTGATTGTATGCCCAACATGCTCTTATTCTCAGCTGGTCTTGAAGTTATTTTTAGATGCTCAAGATGGCAAACATGTTGCAGTTTGGAAACACTGCTCACCTGGTGCTCAAATAAATGTGTCGGTGAAACTGAGAGCAACTTGCGCAAAATTTACAACATCACAGCAAAAGAAATTGAAGAATAAAAATAATTTCTAGATGTTAATAGAAAAATGACTTGTCTTCCCTGGCTGCACGCAAAAACAAACACAGTGTGACCAGTCTGATTGATGAACGAATAAATCTTATGAACCAGTTCTTTTAATGAATCATTCAATGCGACTCACAAACTCATGAATCATTGGTTTGAATCAGTTTAACGAACACTTCTATTTGAATCCTTCAATACTGAGTCAGTCAGGGCGTTTACAGATTTAACATTTTACTCACTGAACTGCAAGTTAAAATTACATTCAATCATGTACACAATAAACCAACTGTTACTTTGTGTTTAGGGTTCAATACATTTATATATGGCAATGTGTAGTTAAAGTAGATGCACATTTAAAATGGAGTCAAAACAATCAATATATTTTACCAGAAAAGTATCGTTTTGTTAAGTATTCATTTAGGACTATTTTTTCAATGTCATTATAGGGGAGATTTACTCTGAAACACTGGTTTGTGTGTTTGTTTTGCAGAAAGATTGAAATTTTTGTCTTTTTCCACAGAGGTCTGTTTATCTCCATTAAGGACCAAGGACATGTTCGTTCCATATTGGATAATTGGCCAGAAACCACTGTCAAGGTATTGGATTTCAACATTCCAGCATTCCGGTGCTTTTTGATTTTTATTAAAGTGCATGTTTGATGACACTCTTTGATTATTAAGTTTTGTCATTTTACCCTCATGTTGTTCTAAACACGTGACAGCATTTAGATTTTTTGGTGAATGACATCTTTTAGACTGTGATGTGTATATTAATTTGTTTTTTAGAGTTGGAGTTTGTGTTAGTACAGTGAGGGATCTTTCATCTGCGTGTGTGTTTGCAGGCTGTAGTGGTGACGGACGGTGAGCGTATCCTGGGTCTAGGGGATCTGGGAGTGTATGGGATGGGTATTCCTGTAGGAAAGCTGTGTCTTTATACGGCATGTGCTGGAATCCGGCCTGAAAGTTGTCTGCCGGTCTGCATTGATGTAGGCACGGATAACGAGGTTGGTAACCATTCATTCCCAAAACAATCATCAGTGACAAGATTTTATGGCTGTATGGAGCTCTGTGTATATGTATATTCATATACGTCTATACATACCAGTGTTATTAAATATATAAAAGAATCCTACTGTTGTGGTATTTTGTTCAGTGTTCAAACATACATTACGTTTGCTTGCAGATGATTTATTAAGCTGCTATTTTATCTGTGTATTTGTGTTTTTGTGTGTTTCTGCAGAAGTTACTGAGGGACCCATTCTACATGGGTCTGTATCAGCGGCGTGACCGTTCCCAGCGCTACGACGATCTCATAGATGAGTTCATGGAGGCTGTGGTGAATAAGTACGGACAGGACACCCTCATACAATTTGAGGACTTCGGAAATCACAACGCCTTCCGATTCCTGAAGAAATACCGTGAGAAGTTCTGCACCTTCAATGATGACATCCAGGGTGTGTACCAGTACCGCACGCATTACTTACTATTACTTAGTTTTTCATTTATTTTAATTTCAGTTTTAGTCCAGTTAGTAATTTTAGTGCTTCAACTTTGTTTTTAACTTTTAGTTCATTTAGTAAAAAGATTTTAGTCTAATATTTATATTTTATTTAAACTTTATTTAACTTAATTAAAATGTTTTTACTTTTACATTAAGTTAATGATAACAGTGGTAGCACTTAGAAGTCGGATTCATTTTACTGAATCAGGTTATTTGATTTAATGCACTGGTTCATAACCTGAAATCATTGTTTACAGTCCGTTTTTGTAGTTAAATCCATTTTAATTTAAACAAGCATCATTAGTTCTATTGCTCATAGTCTTAGTGCTTTTAACAAAGTTTTAATCACAAGAATTAACTATTGAATCAAATGAACCAGTTCATTATGTTACTTAGTGCTTTAAACAAACTTCTCAAACTAAGTGTTAAACTTTGGCACATAACTCCTGAATCGTTTGTGCTCCAAACATGAATCATTCCTCAAAATATGCATATTGTTGAGGAAAGTGTGACCAGACTTACAGTTTTTTTCAAAATCTAAATGAGACTAATGATGTCTTTGTCATATTTGCATACTGAATTGTGATTGGTCCTCATTTCTGATTCGGATTTACTTTACAAGCACAGGTATTTCCATCAAGAATGCATATTTGATAGATTTTTTTTTTATGTGTGCTTGTCTGTTGTGCATCAGTAGTTGTGTTTGTGTATCCGCAGGCACTGCATCAGTAGCTCTGGCAGGTTTACTGGCAGCTCAGCGTGTTGTGGGGAAGCCAATAACCGAACATAAAGTTCTGTTTCTTGGGGCTGGAGAGGTGAGCACAAGTGACACATTTTAAAGACACAATAACACAAACCCAGTCTTTTAATCTGTGTGGTTTGATATGAGATTAAACTTCAATGTAACCTGTGTATTTAAGATGGGATTGTTTATTTTTAGGCTGCTCTGGGAATCGCTAACCTAATCGTGATGGCGATGATGGAGGCGGGAATGTCTCAGGCAGAAGCCAGAAAGAAAATCTGGATGTTTGACAAATATGGTCTGTTAGTAAAGGTGAGCATAAGAGAATGAATGCGCCTTAAATATGTATGCAGTATTTTTTTTACACCAACTCAAAGTTAGAAATATCTGAAAGTCTTTGCATAATAAGACAAAATATCAAACTAAGTTAAAGTGTTTGCAAGAAACACAAACTTGGCTGTCATCATTTGTTTGCAGAAACCAACATAAGTCTGATTGTGTGCAAAAGCACTATCACTTTCCTGATGATAACTTATAAGCCAAACGTTAATACTTTTGATTAGTGAGTTTTTAAAAATCACTAAAACTATGAGCAATAGTGCTAATGATGTTTGCTTTAATTAAAATGGATTTTACTGCAAAAATGGAATATAAACAATGATTAGTCAATCCTGGTTTTGAAACATTGAAACAAATGAACCGACTCTTAAAAACTAATCCGACTTCTCAGTGATGCCAGGGTTATTTTCGTTATTTCATTATCATAACTACAGATAAATGAAATAAAATGAATTAAAAAAATTTAATAATTTTAAATGAAATAAAATTTAAACAAGTAAAATTAATTTAAAATTTATATTGAAATTTAAATTTCATTTTTATTTTATTTATAAAAAACATAGCTAAAAGCTAAAAAATACTAACTGAACTAAAATTAAAACTGAAATAAAAATTAATTAAACAAATAGTAATATTAAAATAAATAAATTACAAGTGCAAAGTAACAAAAAAAAACTAAATTTTAAAATTTAAAACTGAAAATATAAAAGATATAATAATACAAAAATAGTACTGAAATAACACTGAGTACTACTACTGAGGTTGTTTGCTGTGTCTGAAATTAGTATTTTAGTAAGCTTTTAGCTAAATGACTATCTGAGCTCAAGTCTCCTCTAAAAACTCTAAACATGAATTGAAAATCTGTGTCATTTACCAACTTGTTCTAATCAGACTTCTCAATGATACCAGGGTTATTTTCATTATTTCATTATCATAACTACAGGTAAATTAAATAAAATGAATTAAAAAATGAATAATTAAAAAAAAAAATTTAATAATTTTAAATTAAATAAAATTAAACAAGTAAAATTTTAATAAAAATATTATATTTAAATTTATATTTAAAATTTATTTTATTTTATGTTATTAAAAAAACAGTAACTGAACAAAAAATGTTGTAACTAACCAAAATTAGTAACTGAAATATTAAATTTTATAGTGCTGTCAAACGATTAATCGCGATTAATCGCATCCAAAATAAAAGTTTGTTTACATAATATATGAGTGTGTACTGTGTATATTTATTATGTATATATAAATACAAACACATGCATGCATATATTTAAAAAATATGTTATGTTTAAGTATTAAATATATTTATATATAATATAAAATATAATAAATATAAATGTATATACATGTAAATATTTTCAAAAATATATACTGTATGCGTGTATTTATATATTCATAATAAATAAACACAGTACACATACATATATTATGTAAACTAAAACTTTTATTTTGATGCAATTAATCGCGATTAATCGTTTGACAGCACTAAAAGTTTAAGCTAAAAATACTAACTGAACTAAAACTAAAACTGAAATAAAAATTAAACAAATTTTTTTACTACATTCAAAATTTAAAACTGAAAATATAAAAGCTGTAATAATACATAAATAGTACTGAAATAACACGGAGTACTACTACTGAGGTTGTTTGCAGTGTCTGAAATGCAATCACAGTATTTTAGTAAGCTTAGCTAAATGACTATCTGAGCTCAAGTCTCCTCTAAAAACTCTAAACATGAATTGAAAATCTGTGTCATTTACCAACTTGTTTTTTTTCCCACATGCATTGAGACTCACAATTGCAGTCCAGTAATCTGGTGTGCGTTTCTCTGTTTTTCAGGGCAGAGCTTATGAGACGGATAGTAATCAGGAGGCTTTTGTTCATCCTGATCCCGGGGACGTGAAAAGCTTCTTAGACACTGTCAATGTTATTAAACCCTCTGCGATCATCGGTAAGACGAGCTGCTCCCTCTGTGTCTTGTACAGAAATCAATCCCAACGTTAATCATTTTACCTCTGCTTAAGCTTTAAAGGTTTAACCTTCATTTTATTTAGTTTCTTTTTAAAGTTAGTCAAGCATTACACCAAAACAGAAACCTTCATTAGAATTAAACAAGCTCTTTTTGTTGCTGTACCGTTAAACCTTCTGTGTGCAAGTAAACATGGCTTGTAATTGTTTTATTGTTGCATATTATAGTTTATGCATATAGCTGAATGCATCATACATAACCCCTGAATTCTGTATTAATGTATGCATGTTTTGACCTCTTTCTCAATGTCATCAGGTGTGGCAGGTGCTGGCCGGCTCTTCTCTCATGATGTCATCAGAGCAATGGGCAGCTTGAACGAGCATCCCATAATCTTCGCCCTCAGCAACCCGACTGCTAAGGCAGAGTGTACAGCTGAAGACGCCTACAGCCTCACACAGGTTAAATATCATTCATGCATTAACCCTTAAAGCCTGACAAATGGAATAATAGAAAAATCTAAAAAAAAATTGCATGTGTTTTTGTTGCATATCATGGCTCATATATTATCTCAGCCTCACACAGGTTAAATATCATTCATGCATTAACCCTTAAAGCCTGACAAATGGAATAATAGAAAAATCTAAAAAAAAATTGCATGTGTTTTTGTTGCATATCATGGCTCATATAGTATCTCAGCCTCACACAGGTTAAATATCATTCATGCATTAACCCTGTAAAGCCTGACAAATGGAATAATAGAAAAATCTAAAAAAAAATTGCATGTGTTTTTGTTGCATATCATGGCTCATATAGTATCTCAGCCTCACACAGGTTAAATATCATTCATGCATTAACCCTGTAAAGCCTGACAAATGGAATAATAGCCAGAGAAATCTAAAAAAAACAAAATTGCATGTGTTTTTGTTGCATGTCATGGCTCATATAGTATCTCAGCCTCACACGGGTTAAATATCATTCACGCATTAACCCTGTAGAGCCTGACAAATGGAATAATAGCCAGAAAAATCTAAAAAAAATAATTGCATGTGTTTTTGTTGCATATCATGGCTCATATAGTATCTCAGTTTTATTCAGAGGCTCAAACTGAGCAAAAATATGTAATTTGGTGCAGTTGCTGATATTTACATGGCCAAAAAGTAAGATGAAATTCTGTGTATTGTAAATGAGATCTTTATAGCAGTGTATAGCAGACTACTTAAAAAAAATGCATATAAATATCAGTTGTCTCTCTGCATCTCCAGTAATATCTTAGTAAGATGATATTTAAATGCTTAGTTTCATGATCAAAGCTCTGTAGTTTCAAAACATATGATGAGTGATCCTCAAAAGCCTGAGGGTCAAATTTGATATGATTTCTCTAAAAATGATATACCGTATTGGCCCGAATATAAGACAACCCTGATTATAAGACGACCGCGTTTTTTCAGATGTATTTCCAAGAAAAAAACATCGTCTTATATTCGGGACAATACGGTATATGGATAATCAAGTAAACATAAGTTGCTAAGTGTTCATCATGAAATATTACTTGCAATATAAAAGTTATTCTTATGTTTACTTTGGTAAAGTAAAGATTTGCAGGAAAAAGACACATGAACCACAAGCAGTTGAACCTAAAATATCGACTATAAACTAACAATCAGATGTAGTAGATTGTGTACATGTAGAGTATGTGAATATAAGTGAATATGTTTCTGTTTCAGGGAAGGTGTTTGTTTGCCAGTGGCAGTCCGTTCGCACCTGTGTCACTAGAAGATGGCAGAATACTGACCCCTGGACAGGGCAACAACGCTTATATATTCCCAGGTATTAACATGCACTAATTATAGTCAGGCAATAATGGAGGTTTTAGTGGGTAGCTCTAAACACATGCATATTTAAAATTTCCTAATATCTAACAAGCATATGAAGATGTTGAAGAACAAATAGTGTAAACCTGGCCTGCTCAGGTTATCATGTGTTGACCCATAGGTTGTGATTTCAGGTGTAGCTCTGGCTGTTATACTCAGTGGAGTGCGACACATCAGTGATACGGTCTTCCTTGAGGCTGCAAAGGTAAAACATACAATCCTGAACCACACTTAAGACCTGAGTATACTTTGTTTTTTAATGTGCATTATTTTTAATTTAAAAGGGGTTGTTACACATGTATTTATACTGTACATTTCATTTTATTGAATATTTTCTAATTGCACAACAGATTTTCTGGAATTTTTGTAGTGCAAATTGTTAATGTTTGTTGATGCACTAAAATTAAATTTCACCACTCAAATAAAATTAAGTTGTATTAGTTTTTTTTTTGACCATGCAAAGTATGCTGTATAATAACATAAGTTTTTGTAACATTTTATGATATAATTATGTTTCTTCTTCAACTTGTTGTTGAAATTAGTGCTGTCAAACGATTAATCGTGATTAATCGCATCCAAAATAAAAGTTTTTGTTTACATAATATATGTGTGTGTACTGTGTGTATTTATTATGTATTTATAAATACACACACATGCATGTATATATTTAAGAAAAATGTTACGTTTATATATTAAATATATTTATATTTGATATAATTGATATAAATATAAATATATACATGTAAATATTTTCAAAATACATGCTGTATGTGTGTGTCTTTATATATGCATAATAAATATACACAATACACACACATATATTATGTAAACAAAAACTTTTATTTTGGATGCGATTAATCGCGATTAATCGCGATTAATCGTTTGACAGCACTAGTTCAAATCTAAAAATTTTAATGGTGGGTGTCATAACTTTCATCACAGATTTATTCAAACATACTGTACAATAACATAAGAATCATAATGAATTTGTAATATAGTGCATATATATATATATATATATATATGCTTCTCTCTAGAGTTATTTTTCATAAGTTATTAGCCCTGCATGGCCTGTGTGTGAAAAGCAGTTGTTGTACTACCTGTTTTTGTTCATATTTTATATTGTAACTTGATAAAACAAGTTACAATATAAAATATTTGTTTGTTCTGTAGACGCTGGCGGATCAGCTGACGGATGAAGAGCTGAGTCAGGGCCGACTGTATCCACCCCTGTCCAACATCAGAGAGGTGTCACTGCAGATGGCCATCAAGGTCAGACTGTGTGCTTGTGTGTGTTTTAGGACACAGTATGTCACAGCCTGTGATTAAATAAAATAAAGATACGCTTTACTTGGTTCATTTACACACATGTAGTTCACAATGCAGTTTTCAGCGTGTGAGAGAAATTTGTTTGTAAGTTGTATTTTGAAGCTTTGCTAATAGAACTCATGGTGTGCTCCTTAGACATTTATATTTAGAGAACATACTTGCGTATTAACGATTAAATTTTCTTTAAGTGGTCTTTAAAAACTCTTAGATTTACTTGCAGAAATCCTAATAAGGGACACAAACGGCACTTGTTTTCACTTGTCATATGCCCTCACTGAGACGCTGTTTGTTTTGTGCGCAGGTAGTGGAGTACGTGTATTCAAAGGGAATGGCGTTTCGATACCCAGAGCCTGTGGATAAGGAAGCTTACGTCAGATCGGTTGTGTGGAACATCAACTACGATTCCTTTCTGCCCGAGATATACGACTGGCCCGGGGTTTCTCACAGCCCTGTAGTAGACTAGACAAACACACAAGAAAACACCAGACAGAGAGAAACAGAACAAAAACCAGGAAGTGGGAAGGGAGTTTTCATTCTTCTGTTTTAGGCACTCCCTTTTTTCGAGTATTTATTCAGATTTCTCCCTTTGGTTAAATTGCAATTTCAGTTTATGGATGAATTTTACAAATCATGTACATGTCCGGGAAACATTTCACTCCAGAATCCAAAGAAATAAATACTAAATAATATTTTGCATGAAGAAAATGAAGCCTATTTGAATTATATTCATCACAATTAAGCACATTTTTACCCAAAATGCACTGTGAAATATTTTATTTACTTTTTAAGGTATTTATGTATTATAATATTTAGTTGTATTTCCTGCCATTTTTACAACACTTCTTCACTCTAATATAGTAAAAAAACAACAACAACATTACAGTAATGAGAATCTAATAAGAAACCATCAAGAATAATAAGAATTTACTCGAAAGTAAAATGTCCAGGTCCATTATGGCAATGAGAATTTGGTTGTAAACGCCTATTTTTCATGAAAAAAAAAATCTGATTTGTACTGGCTTTATTTGCTTTATGCAAAATATATTTGATTTTATTTTATTCGCACCCTTACAGTGTTTTCTACAGCCATCACGCCAGTGTTGAGTTGGATAGCGTGCCTTGCCACTCCTCTCAGTTGTTTTTATATGCTGCGTGCAATGAAACCTTTTCTAAAATGAAGTCACACTCCATTTGTTTGTGTTTGTTTCTTGTTGTGTCTGTAACTTTCATTCAGTTCATAAAGATCCATTTATTTCCTATTGGAGGAGGAAGTACAGGATATGAAGGACTAGCAGAGTTCAGTATATTGCACGATATTACAGTCATTGCATTAAGTCGTATATTTGTAGCTGTGACTGTGAGTTTTTAGGGCATTTATTCACATGCTTAGGATATGAAGGGGCTAACTTGGAAAATGACCAGCTGACTGTACATTATTCGTCTTAGTACACAGCTACTTCCCAAATAAATCAATACATGGACATGAAATATTGATTTAAGTTCAAATTATGTGAAAAAGAGAAGAACATGGAGAGAAATTAGAAATATAATACTATCACAGCTTACTATCAAAGCTTGTTTCATGCAACAGCAGTAAATTATAGTTAAATAGTCAATATATTCAAATATTTGACTGCTGTTATTGTCCATCAGAAAAATAAATGTACCAAAGTGCCTGCTTATACATCTTCATACAGTCACTGCACATCATACATTAGTTATTTTATATGCCATAGTAAATGCAGTAGCCAGAGATCACAAGAACAACACATTGTCATCATTTACAGAAGTTTGAAAACTGCACAGAGGAGTTTTTTTTTCTTTTGACAGCATATCGTACAAAATAACTAGTGAACCTCTTGTATTCAGGACCAACTCATAGAGATGCTTCATTTGTCAGTCTTTTGACACTTTCGTTGTTGTGGTCAATGTTGTACACCTGTGTTGATGCAGTTAATGTTTTTGAACGCCGTCCTTCCTCACATCTAGAGGTGATGAGCAGGTGCATTGTGGGTGGAGATTATTTTGCTACGTGATGCTGCTTTAGTGTCTGAACTCTAGGAGCTGCTCAGAACCCTGTGTGTGCTGTTACAAGTGCAGAATAAACATTTGTGCTCGAATCACTGCTAGTCTATTTGCTGTATTATTTTAAATATGTTATGGTTAAAAATTATGCATTAATAAAAATAAGAGATATATTTTTTATATTAATTTTAATGTTAAAATAAGGTAATAAAATGACATTTTTTGCAAGTAAATATATATGTATTTTTATAATTTTAATTTTAATTACTAAAATAGCATATACTAAAATATACTTTTACTGATTTAAAAATTTATGCTGATATGAAATTTTTACTAATTTAATTTTAAATGAATGCTAATATTACGCTAACATTGAATTATATAGAGTAATATACATAAACAAAAATAAGAGATGCCTTTGGAATTCTGTAAAAAAAATTAATTAATTTTAATCTGTAAAGAAATAAATACTGATTTATGTCAACAAATTTTAATAAAACTGCAATATTATAATATATTTTTAAATTTATTTATAATATTTAAAAAAAATGTAATTTAATTTATAATATTTTACAGGTTAAAATTAATTTAAATTAAAAAATAGAATGTTAATAGTAAAATACTATACACTAAAATATACTTCTACTCGTTTTTTAATTTGTGCTGATATACAATTAGCATATTCCATTTTAATTTTTTTACCGGTTTATTTTAAAAATAATACAACAGTTGAATTATACAGTTAAATAGGTTACTAATAATAAGAGATTCCTGAGAATTCTGCTCTGTTTAAACTGTGAGCTATTAGATTAGTGTGTGATGTTATGCTGACCTCTAGTGTTCCTGAAAATAGCTCAGCCTTCTTAATGTAATGTATCCATTTTTAACATCTTTTTTTAATGAATAATTATCGTTTTAATTTATTGATTTACATACTTTTTACAAATAGTATGCAGTACACTCACAATATACAATAAAAACAGTAAGTGCGTGTAGTGTATACTGTGCAGTACGCGACAGTCGTATGAGTTATTTGGGCTAGTACGCGTCGTGCTTGTGCCCCGGATGTTGTTGTTTGAGCGCGTGTTCAATGGCTCCGCTGGTCGAGATCGAAGGTGCCGGTTTATTCTAACGGTGTTTAACGTGTCACATGCCGACAAAACAGCACAATGTCTATGGACATCACGTTCCTCGGGACCGGCTCCGCTTACCCGTCTCCCTGTCGCGGCGCGTCTGCGCTTGTGTTGCGGACTGAAGGGGAGAGTTGGCTGTTTGACTGTGGAGAGGGAACACAGACTCAGCTCATGAGGAGCTGTCTTAAAGCCAGTGAGTCTGCTTATAGTCTCTGCTTATTTTTCTTCTTCAGTCTTTGATTGTATCGTGAGTTCATACCCTGTAAAAACTCATTTCAGAGGGGTCCTGTCGATGTTTACATGTTCGTGCTCTCATAAGTGAATCCTATGAATCTGTCAAAAACAAGGATCACAAAAGCAACAGAAAGGAATAATTTGTTTATGCCTATGGGAAATATTTTAGGCGCCCTTACAGGCCAGCAAGTTTTTTTTTTTCGCCAGTGTGACATTATTTTAATGACAATTCCGCACCAAATCTCTCATTACTGTAAAGATAAATAAATAAAAATAACTATAATAATAGATAAAAATAATTAAAATTAAAAAACGTTCACTAGTGCTGTCAAACGATTAATCGCGATTAATCACATCCAAAATAAAAGTTTTTGTTTACATAATGTGTGTGTACTGTGTATATTTATTATGTATATATAAATACACACACATGCATGTGTATATATTTAAGAAAAATTTTTTACATTTAAATATACTTATATATTATATAATTTATATGAATATGAATATATACACGTAAATACATGTAAATATTTTCAAAATATATGTTGTGTGTGTGTGTGTCTTTATATAGGCATACACACATATATTATGTAAACAAAAACGTTCATTTTGGATGCGATTAATCGCGATTAATCGTTTGACAGCACTAATATATACATATATAGGACTGTTATAAAAAATAAAAATAAAAAAAACTTTTATTCAGCAAAAAAATCATTACTGTATAGTGAACTTTCCTGTGTTCCCTGTCCAGGCAAAATCACCAAAGTGTTCATATCTCACCTCCATGGTGATCATCTGTTTGGTCTTCCTGGTTTGCTGTGCACCATCAGTCTGAACTCAAACCCCCAGCCGGATCAGCCTGCTCCCTGCGTGGACATCTACGGCCCGCGGGGGTTAAGACGCTTCCTGCGTGTGGCGTTAGAGCTGTCCAGCTCGCAGCTGCTCTTCCCGTATGTGGTGCATGAGCTGGAGCCGGCGGATGAGCAGTGTCCCGCGGAGGGACGTCTCAATCCTGCGCTGACCGCCAGCAGCGACACGCTTCACCCACAGGAGCGGCCCGGCACAAGCGTACGGCTGGACCAGCACACAGACTGTTACCACCTCATTGATGACAAACAGTTTGTGGTTAAAGCATTCAAACTCTACCACAGAGTCCCGTCATTCGGATTCTCGGTGGAGGAACAAGAGCGGCCAGGACGGTTAAACACAGAGCTGCTGAAAGAACTAGGTAACTTGTTAAAGGCAAAAAGCCTTATTTCCAGAAGGAGAAAAGCTGATTCATTTATTATTATTTGTAATTGATTAATTTACTATTTAGCCGTTTATTTTAGAATATACACATATTACAGGTAATGAACCTGGAGTAACCTGAGGAAAATTGTTTTTATTTAAATTTTTTTTTTAAATCAAGTGCACAGCAATTAGGGAGAATTTTGGGATTCGCACTTTCTTTCTTTTTCAGTTACCAGCCTAGATTTCTAGAAGGCTGAAATGTGAATATGTTTTTAGATATACATTTCTACCTTTAATATGTACAAAAAAATACTACGGTAAAATGATAGTTTGCACCAATATGCTGTAGTTACTTGAGTTATTGTTACTTCCATAACTTCGGTATTTTTTATTTAACAAAATCGGAATGCTTTTTCTGAATGTTTTAAATATATTTTATTAAATTGTGCTAGTTTAAGTTCTCTTAGGAAATTATATTACTCAGCAAGACTCATTGAATTTATATATTTGCAAAAAGTGGTAAATCGAATGCAATGAATGAATCCATAACAAATTAGGCCTATGAAGAGAATCCAGAATATGAAGATCCGGAATATTAAGAGAATCCAGTTATAAATGAAAGATCTAATCATTGGTTTTATTTTGAAAATAGAAATGACCAGACTGTATATAAGATATTGAATTGGTCCCATGTATATTTATTGAAAGGAGAAGAATTGCCTGTATTTTTTTTTAAAAATTTTTAAATCAACTATCAATTTGAAAGATTATTTATCAGTTTGTTAAAAAATTATATATAAATATATAATTTCTACTTATATGCAAATTGTTTTTTGTATATAATTTATTGAAGTATTGTTATTAAGGCTGATAAATATTATTATTCTTGAATTTTATATATTTTAATAATATAGCCTTTGATGCTGATATGGCTTAAAATGGTAAATATGATAATATATTACTCCGCAAAAGTAATTTTTAACAGAGTCAACCCTGAATTGTTACGCAGCATGTAAATAGCCAGTGAAGCTGGCATGGTGTTAAAACACCAACCAACCGATTTTATACTACATCTGCTAATACAGTTCAAAAACATCAAAAACCAGTAATTAAGCAGATATGTTACCACATTGATTGAACTGTAAGATTAAGATTTAAAAAATCTCGTTTTATGTCATCTTATGCAGGTTTGAAACCAGGACCTCTCTATGGGCGTCTGAAGAATGGCGAGTCTGTGACTCTAGAGAGTGGTCGTGTACTGAGCGCCGGCGAGGTGCTGGAGCCGCCGCTGAAGGGCCGTAAGGTGTGTGTGTTGGGCGACTGCAGCGCGCCGCTGGGGGAGGGGTTTAAACGGGCGTGTCAGGGGGCCGATGTGCTGGTGCACGAGGCCACGCTGGAGGACGGGCAGCAGGAGAAGGCCGTGGAACATGGGCACAGCACTCCCAGCATGGCTGCTGCAGCGGCGCTCGCCTGCGGCGCGCAAACACTGGTTCTGCACCACTTCAGTCAGCGCTACAAACCCCAAACACTGCGGCGGGACGGAGACGACGACGTGACCCAGCTTAAGAGACAGGCTGAGCTCGTGCTGCAGGGGTCGGGGATGGAGGTCATCCTCGCTGAAGACTTTCTCACGCTGCCTATTGCGTTCAAGAAGAATTTGACACAGTAGTACCTTATGTATGGAAACATTTTTAATTATATTTTAATACAAGGAAATATTTGAATAAAGTCTGCCATTTTTACCATTTTCTTGAGTGTTGTTTATTTAGAGCTGAGTTTTTGAGTAAATGTGTATTGATTGAGTGAGTGGTGTGTTAAATGTGTACGCCTCTCTGTTGGACATCCATGGGCAGGTAAGATTTTAACTTGTTTATTTATTGTTAATCATTTCATTTTCATAAACGGAGGCTGCTGGACCAGTGGACTGAGGTTTGTAAGTCTTGATGCATCTTATTTGTCTGACAGGTATAAACCATTTCAGTGTTGTGTATGATGATGCTTTACCCTACGGTTTCAGACCTCTAAATTATCAACACGATCAAAACCTTCCTGAAAAACCTGTTGCACTCAATCTACTACATGCCTTCTGTCGTCTGATTGATAGTTTAGGCTTTTTAGCAAGTAAAAGGCCTTTTAGTATAATTGTAAAAATTTCCACCTTCAGCTCATCTTTGTATTGCATTACATTTGTTTTATCATAAAAATAAGCATTTACATATCTTACTGGGACATTATTGGAATATATACAGTGACGACTGATAATTATATGCATTTTATGCAGGTATTCTGCTATACCGTTATAAAGATCTCATTGATTTACATTACAAGATATCAGAATTTCATCTTTCTTTTTGCCGCATAAATAACCACCAAATTACATATTTTGCTCATTCAGGTCTCTGAATAAAATAGTTTTTTTCCTTTTTTTCTGTTTTCCACCTGGATCATACTATAAGGGCCATAAATGCCTATAAAACTCATGTTCAAATGTTTTATTTAAATTTTGTCCAATTGCTGGTTCAGGGAAAAAAAAGTGTTATTTCATATGTCAGGCTTTACAGGGTTAATGGTAAGTAAAGCATGTATAATTTCTGTCATTAGCAGCACCGAAGTAAATTGCATTAAAAATTTCTGTTTTTAATCATGTTTCAGACATTGTCAAACAGGTTGTTCTGCTCTAATTTCACACCTTGGCTTGATCCATGTCAGGTCAGGCTCAGCTGAATCACTCAAACAGATTTGCAATTCTCATTTGATGTTGCAATTGGTGCAGAAATTCAAACCTTTTCGCATTTATGTAGAATGATGCACCTTTAGGAGTAGGATTGATTCTGCCTGTCATACAGGTTTAAAGATGTGTCAAGACAACAGATTAAAAGAAATCCTAGTCTAGAAGTGCCAAATCTTGAATTATGTTCAGAAATGTACTGTATATACTACACACTGCCTTTGAACAGTATGCAGTATCATAAAAGCTTCGAACAGTTCTGTGCCACATTGTTGCATAACTTAGTCTGATCAAAAACCGAGCGAAGATACTTGTGAAAATTGCTGCAGATATTGTTTCCAACTCGTTCATCAAAATGGAAATAAATTCAAACGCACTGCATTGTGGGATACACTATTTCCCGCAGTGTGTAAATATAGCAAGTCTTCCAGGAATTCTATGCATACAGGCAATTTGCATACTGTGTGTACAGTACACTGCAGTAAGAAGATGTAGTACCGTCTGCTATCATGAACAAAGCGCTGTTTAGTAAGACTAAGTATTCTCGTATAAAAGTATATAACACATTTTGCCTATGACTGGCCTTTTAAATCTTTCACCAGCTGCTTTACTCTGTCTAGTAGCTCTCCGCATCTGTGTGGGCGGGGCGTATTTACGCTCACGCGACGTCACTCGAGCGATGACATCACAGCGCTTACGTAGAGACGGTCTCCCTGCCTTGACGCCATGAATCGTAAGCGTTTCTGTTTGTATTTTCTCATTTTATTTTGTATTCCTGCCTCATATCGCACTCTAGCAATAATGTAGGCACTTTACTTATCCGTTCCCCGCACATTTAAGGAGTAACGTTACCTGCTAGCCAGTTAGCTCGTTAGCCTCACAGTGATATCAGTTGTATTGTCAATAGAGACTGAACTGTGTGATTTATTATTGTCACGTTCACACATATTTGACTGCTGTAATAATTAAGTGTAATGATGTGCTTTTGATGAGTTTATAATTTGTTAATAGATCAGTATGACTTAATTGGGATGGTACGTGTTTCCATCATCACTGTTTTTAAAACTGATTAACCAATAATTCTGCATAAATATGAACAGAATTGTGTGTAAATCAGTTTTTAGCATCAATAGTAATTATATCTATCTATCTATCTATCTATCTAATTCAATTATTCAGATCAAATATAGGCATGACATAATTTTGTTTTTCTAAAGCACAGTAAAAAAAAAGAAAGAATGCATATTAAGTCATGCTTACAGTCTCTCTGTGTTTTTTAGGCCGGTGTAGACCACGTCTCGACATCAGGGTGTGAAGACAGACGCTTGGGAGGTTTGAAGGACGTGGGTTTGTTTATTCTCACCTGTGCTGGAGTGTAATTCCAGCAGCATGTCCGTCTCCAGCACACCCACCAGTAATGATGCCTGTCTGAGCATCGTCCACAGTCTCATGTGCCATCGACAGGGAGGAGAGAGCGAGTCTTTCTCCAAACGAGTGATAGAGAGCTTGGTGAAGAAGCTGAAGGAGAAGAAGGAGGAGTTAGACTCTCTGATCACTGCCATCACTACGAACGGAGCTCATCCCAGTAAATGTGTGACTATACAACGCACGCTAGACGGTAGACTGCAGGTCTGTTTGACTATAAAAATCGACGATTTTACTGCCTTCAAAGAATAGTTCACCCGAAAATGAAAATCTGCTGAAAATACTCACCCTCAGGCCATCCAAGATGTAGATGAGTTTGTTTCTTCATCACAGATTTGGTGAAATTTAGCATTGCATCACTTGCTCACCAATGCAGGGAATGGGTGCCGTCAGAATGAGAGTCCAAACAGCTGATAAAAACATCACGGTAATCCACACCACTCCAGCCTATCAATTAATGTCTTGTGAAGCCAAAAGCTGTGCGTTTGTAAGAAACAAATCCATCAAGATGTTTTTTACTTCAAACTGTCGCTTCTGGCTAAAATGCAAGTCCATAATCCATAATAACACAACAATAACCAAAAAAGTCCCTCCCCTGTTGTCCTTTCACATCAAAATCCACTGACAATATTTGTTTAAAACTGTTTTGGACTGTGTTCACTTGTGAACGTACTTGATGGGTGCGTATTTCTCTTCTGATGCAGGCGAGATGACTTTTTCGCTGGAGAAATCAATTATTATGGACTTGTATTTTAGCTGGGTGCAATGATTTGAAGTTAAAAACGTCTTAATGTTGGATTTGTTTCTTACAATCGCAGAGTTTTTCTCTTCATGGGACGTTAACTGATGGACTGGAGTGGTTTGGATTATTGGGATGTTTTTATCAGCTCTCATTCTGACGGCACCCATTCACATCCATTGGTGAGCAAGTGATGTAATGCTACATTCCTCCAAATCTGTTCTGACGGAGAAACGAACTCATCTACATCTTGGATGGCCTGAGGGGGTGAGTATTTTCAGCAGATTTTCATTTTCGGGTGAACTATTCCTAGGATGTTAGAAATGGGAACCCTGTCCTGTATCTTAATTTCTGTAACCACAGTTTAGCTGTGATGTGTGAATGCATTTTATTTGTTCCTCAGGTGGCCGGTCGTAAAGGATTTCCTCATGTCATATACGCACGGCTGTGGCGATGGCCAGACCTGCACAAGAACGAGCTGAAACACGTGAAATACTGCCAGTTTGCCTTTGACCTGAAATATGACAGCGTGTGTGTGAACCCGTACCACTACGAGAGGGTCGTGTCTTCAAGCATCGGTGAATTGCCTTCTGTTATCTTGCTGTGATTTGAAACTTTCTTATCATGTAGAATAATTCTTATTTACAACATCTCTCTCTTTCCATTCTTTCCAGATCTGTCTGTTCTGACTCTGGGCGGCCCAGGTGAGGGTGCTCTTAATTAGTGCTGGGCGGTATACCGGTTCATACCGAATACCGGTGTTTATTTTTGTGATATGAATTTTTTACCGCAATAATGCCGCGATTATAAGTGAGAGTGACTCCTGGTTAACATTTAAAAGGGGTCGTGTTTAGTCACTATTTATTTAGTGTGGTATTTTTTGACAATATTCACTCATCATGACAGTAAAATAGGGCATTATTCTAATTTATACTGCAGTATTTCCTCTCTCAATCAGTAGAAAATATGGTTAACACCCGGTCATGCATGAAAAAAAAAATACCGTCATGTACCGTGAAACCGGTATAATTTTGAAAAATACCGTGATACACATTTGTGGTCATACCGCCCAGCACTACTCTTAATTTCATAATTTTTTTAAAAATATTTACTTTCAATACTTATATTTATATATTGTTATATTTAATTTATATTTTTTTCATGTAAATTGTAAAATACTACCATTCAGAAGTTTGGGGACAGACTTTAAATGGATCAATAATAATAGCAATAATGGCATTTTATAATATTACAAAAACAAATTCTATTTCAAAAGATGCTATTCTTTTGAACTTTCTAGAAGAAAAAAAAAGAATTCTGGAAAAAAAGGATCATGGTTTATTTTAAAACATTTTAAAAGAATACTACAATATAAAATATTTCAAAAGAATATTATAATATAAAAAAGCATAACTGTTTGCAACTGATAATAATATATGTTTTTTGAGCAGCAAATCAGCATATTAGAATGATTTCTGTAGGATCATGTGACACTGAAGACTGAAAATTCAGCTTTGCATCACAGAAGTAAATAGCATTTTAAAATATATTCAACTATAAAACTTGTATTTTAAATGGGAATAATATTTCACAATTTTTACTGTATTTTTGGTCAAGTAAATGCAGCCTTGGTGAGCAGAAGTGACTTTCAAAAGAATGTAAAAACCTTACAGACCCCAATTTCTCCCACATCACTCTCTGATGTAGTTAAAAAAACGTTTAAATTCAAATCAATATTTCATGTCTTTTTATTTGCTAATTAGCTAGAAGGATAATATACAGTCTGTTTCCTAGTGTAATTTATTTTGCTATAATGATCAGATTGGTGAATAAGTGATTTGGCGTGTGTATGTGTAGGTCCGAGTGTAGATCCCCTGGTGAAGGATGAGTTCGATGCTCAGCCATCTCATTCTGCTGCTGATGGACACACACTGCACACTGCCTCTTCCTCTGCCCCGCCCGATGCTTTCAACAGCCCCGCCCTTCTGCCACCAGCTGACTCCGCCTCCACTTCCGCATTCACCTGTATGGCTGCCGGGCCAACCAGTGAGTCATTATTTCATGCTTTTGTACAACCAGCATCTCCTGTTTACATGGCATGCACCACTTCATACATCTTATAGCCCTAAATCAACATGTTCCTGGCAATTGATGCTCTGATATAAGCTCTATGAGTGCATGATATCCACATGTTTTCCTCCATTAGATGCCCCCAGCTCATGGCCCAGAGGAAGCAGTTTTCCTCCCAGCATCCCTCATCAGAACGGCCACCTGCTGCACCACCCTCCTCTTCCTCACACGGGCCAGTACTGTGCGTCAGTAGAACCACCCCTAACTGCCATCACTGCCTGTTTTACTCTCATCATTAAATGTTTCTCTTTGTGTGTCTTGGTCAGGGTCAGTCCATAATGAGCTGGCGTTCCAGCCGCCCATATCCACCCATCCAGGTGAGGAATAAAACACACTGCATCCTAATTGACTGGAGATGCTATAGTATGTGAAATAAAAATTAAGGCCTGTTCACATCAACATCAACGATAACTATAACACCAACGCATGATAACATTCTGTTTATTATAAGCACATGCTGTAGTTTTGTTGTCTGCTGCTTTAAATGCTCAGGCTATTTAAAGTCAGGTGGATTCTGATTGGCTGTCAATCTTTTTATCGTTCATCAGCTGGAAAAATTCTTCAGAGAGCGATTCCAATGACATCATTCCTCTGTGTTGTTATCATTATAGTTGTGATGTGAACTTCCCTATTCTTAATTAGCGATTAATTAACGATTCTTAAAACTTTAAAGTTATCGTTATTGTCTATCGCAGTTATTATCGCTAACTAAAACTAAACTTATTAAAAACATTTTTGCTAACACGTTACAATAAGGTTCCATTTGTTAACATTAGTTAACATCAAATAACAATGAACAAGTGTTTTTATTAACTATTATTAACAAAGATTAATAAATACAGGATCACATGTATTGCTTATTGTTATTTAATGTTAGTTAATGCATTAACTAATGTTAATTGATGGGTCCTCGTTGTAAACTGTTACCACAGTTTTGTTAATTATTGTTTTTTAATAGAAATAAAAAAAAATGTTAATAGATGAAAAACCCGGTTAGCTGCCAAGGCAACATTTCACATTTTTGTTTAGTTTAAGTTGAAAAAAAATAAATAAAAAAAAATTCAGAATTAAAATCTAAAATGTAATATTAAAAAAAATTTAATAAAAAAATACGAAAATATGTAACAAAATTTGTAAAAAATATAAACTCAAAATCTCAAAAGCTAATTCAAAATATTATTAATAACTATAATACTATATAAATAAATAATATTAAAATTGCACTGTTGCCTTATCATAATATGCCAAAGATGTGTGGATCATACATTATTCCTGATAAATGTTGTATCTGTAGTATGCAGTATGTATGAATAAAAAGTACGGTATATCCATTGAGGGTTTTTGGGCTAATATTACCCACAACCCCTTGCAGAACAGAAGAGCTTGAGTTCATTTTACCAGTACATCACCTTATGTACTGTAGTATTAGTATCGTAATGTGTTTTTACATGCAGCAATGTACAGTATGTACTTTCCCATCATCAGTGAAGTGCATACTTTTAGTGCATTGAAGAACATTTTAGTTTTAATGTTAAGCTTTAGTTTAACATTTTAAATATGCATATTTCAGAATTCATATTAAAATCCTATGATCTAAGTGTTAAATGGACTAATTGATTTGTCACCGTGCTGTTTCTCTCAGCTCCAGATTACTGGTGCTCGATTGCGTACTTTGAGATGGACATTCAGGCGGGTGAGACGTTTAAGGTGCCGTCTAACTGTCCCGTCGTAACGGTGGACGGTTATGTTGACCCGTCAGGTGGAGATCGCTTCTGCCTCGGCCAGCTGAGTAACGTACATCGCACAGAGGCCATCGAGAGAGCCAGGTATTATAATTATATAATTACTGGTAACCCTTGTCAGTGGTATTTCAGTGTTATTGAGATACTATGATAGTTTTTATTCATATTGTGAATTCATTTATTTATTTATTTTTTGCATTTTCTGTTTTCAGTTTTAGTTAAAGGTTTTAGTAATTTTGTTTTTGTTATTTTTATTATGGTTTTTATTCATTTTATTTCATTTTATTTAGTTTTAGTTATTTTAGTACATCAAGTTAATAACTAAATGAAATGCGAGATAAGAATTAGTCTGTCCCAGACAGGGTTATTATCGTTAAAGGAAACATAAACTATTAAAACATTTTTGCTATTTGAAGTAAAGCTGGGTTATTCTAAAGTGACTTAAATAATGCATTTAACGTCAAATAACCTAAATGTAGACTTTTAAAAATAGACGCGTCAAGTATTCGCTGTGTATTGGTTCATGTTTGAGGCATACGATGTTCAAGGAAACCAAGACTCGCTAAAGCAGCGCATTCTGTTGTTTTCTTTATTTTTTTAAAGGCATGACATTTTGTTTTATACTATTATATTATATTATATACCCAATTATTATATTATATACTATTATATACCCAAATCAAAGCATTATTCTTTCCTTTTTGTATTAGTGTTTAAAATATTTATTTTGAAACGAATTAATGAATTACTTAATTAAACAAACAAGCTTGCTGGGGGACCAGGGTAGGCTATGACAGCTGTCATATCATACCCTGGCATGCCCAGCTGATGCAAAGCATAGAATTTATATCTACACAGAAGAAAGCCCAGGCTCTGCCACGGTACGGTTTGTGTCGAGCCATTCATTAGTCTGGTTGTTTGATGAGAAAAAGATTAAAAATGTAGTTGCAATAAAACTGGTTTAGAATCCCTACAATTGCAGCAGCAGAGGACTAGTATTCTGCCGCGCGGAACAAAAAAAACGAAAATTTTGTCATTTTCTACTTTCAATATTAAATAAAAAATCAAATGACCAAAAGATACACTGACCGCTAAGTTTCTTATTTCATTCTCATTGCCTAATGCTATGTTGGCAAATATGCTATCGTCAAATATTGCTCATTGTTTAAGGCTAGTTGTTCAGTAACATGTTTGCTAGGCAAGCTGTTGTATTTTGACATGCTGGTAACATTACCCAGTTAAACTTTCCACAGCGAGCCTTGTTTTAAATCTGTTGTTTAAGGCTGTCTGATATGAAATAGGCTTGCTGCTTCAGGCTCATCTAGTATTGGGAATGCTGTTTCATTAAACTTATCCGACTATTATTTCCAACACGCAACACGTTTAAGTCAGTGATATGCTGTTGCTTAAAGCTATCTAGTGTATCGGTAATGTGCTTGATACTTAACTCGCAGTATGTAGATTCCGCTACTAAGGTTGTTATTAATGCTAACGTTTATCTGGATAAGGGCAACATGCCTGTTGCCTAAATTTCGAGTGTTGACCATATGCTGTACTGCATTAAAGGGGCTTGCTGCTCTTCTTAGCTGCTTATAAAGAAGAGCACCGCTTCGCTGCCACTGTCCTCCCGAAGGGGCAAGCTGCTCTTCTCACCTGCTCATAGCAGAAGAGCACCCCTTCAGTTAGCTTGCTGTCAGCATGTGGTTGTGGGTGGGGGAGTTCAGCATATGGTTTGTTTTGGGGGGTTATTTATGCGCTCCCTGCTCCTATCCATGCTAGGCTGCATGAATGGGCAGGGAGTGTTGCCCAGAACAGAACCATACCCCCAACCTAAAATGTATGCTAATTGTAAGTTATCTTTGACGATAGTGGTCCTGACAGAACCAACAGCGTTGAATGACATTATGCCAGTCGATTGTCTTTTCTCCTCCACACCTACCCACAATTCTCCCTTCTGCGATGCAAACAAGTAAAGCTCGTTTCTCTCTGTTTTCTGTTCTGCAGGCTTCACATCGGTAAAGGTGTTCAGCTGGAGTGTAAAGGCGAGGGTGACGTGTGGGTGCGCTGTCTCAGTGACCACGCTGTGTTTGTCCAAAGCTATTATCTGGACCGCGAGGCTGGACGAGCTCCAGGTGACGCCGTCCACAAGATTTACCCCAGTGCCTACATCAAGGTAACACAAGCGCTGACCTCCATCACCCACTCCACCTGCTTATTTACAGCATACTGAAATCTTCACCAAGAAACCAAAGTATCTTATTGGACATAGTACCATTATAATAGACATACCATTATATTCTTTTGAAGTATAGAAATAGAAATGTCATATAAAAAGAAGTACTGTGGTATATGTGTATACAGTTTGAAGAAGCTACTTTTGATATTTTTAAGTAGTAACTTTTGAGTTAGCCACACTACTACTAGTTAGTCTACTAATAAAAACAACTGTTAGGCAATTTAAGGTGGCATTGTCTTTTTAAATGTAAAAAAAAAATGATTCAGTCATATTAAGTTTATAATAAAAATGTTTGTAATATGTATATTATATATCATTAATATCATGATTATATATATATATATATATTATGCTATTAATGGTTCCCTGTAAGCAAAAAAAGTTTGTAATATTACATAATAAATATTAAATAATTATTAACATTAAATAATAATATTTGTTTTCTACCAAAATAGTATTCATATATAATAATTAGTAATCATTAGTAATTAAATTATATTTGCACAATGAAAGTATTAACAATATTAATGAAATATTATTAGATCTTGATCTATATTTACAATCAGAATATTAAATATTTAATCATTATTTGTTTACAAAATATTTTTTCTGTTTACAAACATCATGGTTTATCTCACCGAAGAACAATAAAGATCTCAGTTAATGTAACCGCATTGATCTTGCTGATACATTTTAGGCTTGCCGCGATAGACGGTGCACCCTAATACATTTACAGTAAATGCAACTAATAAAATTTGAAAAATTTTGTCTGTATGGGCAGCAGAATTCATTTATGCTGGTCAAGTACCACATTTAAGATGTCGAAGTATCTTTTTGTAGTATTAGTGCTGCTTCGGGGCAGTGTAACAAGTTTGCATCCTAATAGTGTCCTTTACGTGGCCTTAACTAACACAAAGTGTACATTCAAGAGTAATTCAACATGTCTTCACAGCATCGTCATCACTTCTGAATATCAAAGGCGTGAGGCTGCTTGACGTCTGTGTTTGGTGTCTGCAGGTTCATTCAAAGAAAGGTTGTCATCGGCAGATGCAGCAGCAGGCGGCGACGGCTCAGGCTGCGGTGGCTGCGCAGGCGGCTGCAGTGGCGGGAAACATCCCAGGCCCGGGTTCAGTGGGAGGCATCGCCCCTGCTATCAGTGAGTCTTACTAACTTTCATTTGTACATGTATAGATCCATATTACATCAGTTTTCTGCCATTATGCGAATAATGCGTGAACTTTTTTTTTTTAATTGGTGGAACTAAATGATTTTTGTGATTTTTTTAAAATTTATTTTTATTTTTTTAAGTAATTTATGACATTCAGTTCTGTTAACATTTTTTTTAATACTGGAACCAAGTGATTCATGATGTTCGGATCCTATAATGATTCTTTATTTAAATTATTATATATTTTTTTCATGACAATCAGGTCCTATAATCGTTCTTTAAAACCAAATGATTTTCATGGTGTTTGTTTCTGTTAAACCGTTCTGTAACTAAAAATACTGAAACTACAAATGATTTTCGTGACATTCTGCTCTAGTAGCTTTTTTTTTTTAATTATTAGAAACAAATAATTTGATGACATAAATTTCTGTTAACAGTTCTTTAAAAAAAAATCAAAAATACTGGAAGCAACTTTTTTCATGACATTGGATTTCGGTTGTTTTATTTGTACCATATGATTTTATTGGCGTTCAATTCTGTTAATGGTTCTTGAACATCTGCATTCTCCTGCCGATGCAGTGTACTAAAATACTCTGGCAGTGTTTCCTTAGTTTAGTAATGATCCCTCCGCCTGTCCTCAGGTCTGTCTGCCGCGGCAGGCATCGGCGTGGACGACCTGCGGCGTCTCTGCATTCTGCGCATGAGTTTCGTGAAGGGCTGGGGTCCCGATTACCCTCGCCAGAGCATCAAGGAGACCCCGTGCTGGATAGAAATTCATTTGCACCGCGCTCTGCAGCTCTTGGACGAGGTTCTGCACACCATGCCTATAGCCGACCCGCAACCTCTGGACTGATGCTCGAACATTTAACCTTCAACCTTATTACAGTGCACATAGCTCAAAATGACTCAGCTGACCTTTGACCTTAGCCACGAACGTCTTGACTGATTTGTTACGCCGTCTGGCAAAACGTTGAAAACCAGCAATACTACAATACAACACTAACTCTGATCTATCCAACAGGACTGTTCATCAAACCAGTAAAATCACCCTTTTTTGAGACCTTGACTTTTGAATTTCAAACAGGAAATGGTTGAGTGGAGATGTGTAGAGACTTCATATTGCATTTAATCCAGTGTTAGTCAGATGTGTACGGTGGCCACATACACACTGCAGTGAAAAACAGATGTCACTGCTCTTCAGAGTTTGATGTTCTGTACACATGATCATTCACACAACAAAGATGAACCTTGCGCAAATCATCCGAAAAAATCAAATGCAATAGTTGTATGACTAATTTACTAAGAAATGTATCTTTCGTTGTAGTTCGTAAAACCAAAAATTCCATATTACGTAAATTGTTACTTTCATTAACGATTATGTAAAAAAATTTAATTTAATTGAATGCAGGTAATTTAGGTAACAATGGTTTTGTGGCTTATGGATTATGTAATTTGCATTGATTTGAATGCAACAATTTACGCAATCCAGAAATTGCAAAACCATTCTTTTTGTATACTACCGTTCAAAAGATTTCTTGAACGGCAAATCAGCATATTAGAATGATTTCTGAAAGATCATGTGACACTGAAGACTGGAGTAATGATGCTGAAAATTCAGCTTTGATCACAGGAATACATTACATTTTACAGTATATTACAATAGAAAACTGTTCATTTAAATTGTAAAAATATTTCAGAATATTACTGATTTTTGATCAAATAAATACAGCCTACATAAGCACATAAGACTTCTTTCAAAAACATTAAAAATGTTGAACTTGAACCGTAGTGTAAATTAATTATTTTATTTAATGCAACAATTTACATCATTTTATGAAACGGAAACAATCACAAAACAAGCTGAATATTTACACAAATTAAATATTTATATCATTTGCATTGATTTGAATGCAGCAGTTCATGTAAATATGGTTTCACAAACTAAAATTGACACCGAAATTTGTTCAGCTATATACATATCAGAAATGATATTTTATGAACATATAATGCCTAAATTCGGCTTGTTTTGTTCAGCTTGTTTTTGATGAATATAAGCATGCGGGACAGTAACTTATGGGATTCACTTTTGTCACTTCCAAATCGTTGCAATGAGTATGTGGCCAGAATATTGTCCTTTGTGTGTGTTAATTTGTTTTTTATTTTGCATTTTTTATAACTTTAATGCTAACTCATTTATGTCAAGCACTCGATTACTTTATCACCTGTTAAGATTTTCCCTGGAAGGGCTTCGTCTCAACAAGCTGAGTGCAGCCTGCATCCAGATCTGTTTTAGATTATTAGAAGACATGAATTATGATTTCTTGGAGTTGGAGCCAAACTTTGTTGGAGCCAAAATGAAACTGTTTCATTGTACTAACCAGTTTTGTCCTCTCAATGGATGTGCATTTTTTATGATTTTTTTTAGTGATGCATGTTCATGTTGGCATGGAGATGGAGCAACCTGGGATAAAGAGTTGGCAACAGTATTGAATATGAAGGTGTGTTCAGAATTGCATACTACTATTTTTGCAGCATGCAGTATATTGTTCATAGTTCATACATGATCAGATCGATTTGATGGATTTTCCGTGTGATTAAACTAGAGTAATAAACATACTGCAGAAATGTGAGACTCAGTATTTGATCAGAGTGCGAAAAGTTGAAGATATTACATAAAAATTAGATTACAAATGCAAAATAAGTGCACTCATTTCCACTGATAACTGGATGCCACTAGAATTACACATGCAACTTGGCACAAGGTGAAAATAATACTATTAACAGTACTGTAGATATGAGAATACAGTAATTATATTTCATGGCTTTCAGTCATTAATGTCATTTAACAATGCAGCTGTTCTTTCTGAAACTATTAAATGTGACAAACTGGTTTCTATTTTTTTTTTATGTTTGTCATTATATAAAATTGCATCAGTGTTTTTTTGTGTAAAAATCAGAAGCTGTATGGACTACCTTGAGGCTGAAAAATTACCATGGTACAAAAAGTTTCTACTAAAATGCAACGGTTTCCACTGCACTGAAATCAATATAATTTATGACTGCACTATTTTTGCTGAAAATGTGGTTACCATGGCAGTTTTCATAAGGGAGAACTATACTACCAAACTTTGTGCTTTTCATGAATTTCATCAGATATTTTATTCATAGATTCATTTTTGCAACAGCAGTTCGACCGCAGCTTGGGATGCAAAAATACGGATGAGCCCTAGCTGAAAATAAAACTCAAATCACACAGAGCACATAGGTTTTAAATGAAACAATTTATTAAGGAACTTTTAATATCAGAAAAATAAAAATCTTGATTCTTTTTTACAGCAAATATATAATATCAGTGCTTTGGCCACAGGACAGTATGGCCATTTATCATAAAATATATTTTAAACTTTAAGAATACAACTTATATGCCTTAATGTCCCTGCATAAACGTATATACATATTAAAAGAACAGTAAAATTATCAAATAGAGAAACATAGTTGCAGTGTGATGGTAAAAAATCCCTCTGATAAACATAAAATTCCTAGTCATGTTTAACTTAGGACTTTTATTTTGTTCATAATGTGGTAGTATGCAGACCTAATGCAGCATGTATATATATATATATATATACATCTATATTGGATCCTTGGCTTTTTTGTTGCAGGTTAGGAATCATTAGATAATAAAACATGCAGGTGTGCTCTTTTCTGCTCTATAGTAATTAACATCAATACTCTACAAGCTAATACTTACGGCAGCCGACTGCTCGCCAGATAGTCTTAATATAGATCTTAAATCTTAATATATATGTATTTGAATATGAAATATAAACTACAGAAATACAACAAAATTGTAAAAAAACAAAAAAAAAAACTTTCATTGTGAATCTCGAGAGGTTATGGATCTCCGATGCCTTAGTTTCTTTGAGTTTAGTGGTGTTTGCACAAAGTAAACAGGCGCAAGTAGCCGTTGTCAACCTACACTTTGAAAAGTTTATACCACATTATCTTTGACAAAATCACTCCTCTCAGGTCCTGAAAAACGACCCGCTCCTCTCGGTACGACACCGTGCGATGTCCTGGCAGGACCCATTCATTTAAGGCAAAGAGAGGAGTCATAAACACATACTGTAATGCAACCTACGAAAAAGGGCCTCGTGCGTGAAACAGTTCACTCTAGTTAATGTTTCCATCAAAAGTTGTGAATTATACTTGTGTGAAACATTGGAATATCGCATAACACATTTGAGAATGAAACACCATGCGTTCAAGAGAATAAATTATTCACTCCTGGAAAAATGAGTATTAAAATAATAAAAAGTTGGTGCTTTTGGGGAAGCCTGATGTTTGGGAAAGCAATTGTGTGCTGACTTTAGTATTGCACATCCAGGAATTGAAGACACCTCGATCGAGCATGACATTTTCAATGTGCATTATTTTTTTATTTGTTTTATTGCACATCTTGGCACTTCCATATACAGAGTACACATACATATTATGTAAACAAAAACTTTTATTTTGGATGCGATTAATCGTTTGACAGCACTACTTCCATCCAGCTTTTTAAATATGATATCCCAAATTTTGCATACAAATATGTGGATGGAAACATTTAATTGAATGTGAAATTGGTTTGAAACACAAGCAATGTTTACATTTATCTAAAAACTACCTGCATGTAATTTGACAGTTTACCACAGCAATTTATGCACGAACTGATTCATGAGCAATTAATTCACGCAAATTCATTTTGCTCACGTTTAAAGAAATACTTCACCTGAAATTGAAAATTTTGTCACCTTCAGGCCATCCAAGATGTAGATGATTTTGTTTCTTCATCAGAACAGATATGGAGAAATTTAGCATTGCATCACTTGCTCACCAATGGATCCTCTGCAGTGAATGGGTGCCGTCAGAATGAGTCCAAACAGCTGATAAAAACATCACAATAATCCACAAAAAATCCACACCACTCCAGCCCATCAGTTAACATCTTGTGAAGAGTCGCATGTTTGTAAGAAACAAATCCATCATTAAGATGTTTTAACTTCAAACCGTCTAAAATAAGGGTCCGCTATCCGTAATATTGCTTTCTCCATTGGAGAGCAAGTGAAGTAATGTTAAATTTCTCCAAATCTGTTCTGATGAAGAAACAAACTCATTCATCTTGGATGGCCTGAGGGTGAGAACATTTTCAGCTAATTTTATTTAACTATTCCTATAATGAGGACATGCAATGCCCTTCAATTTCGTATTGCGTACGGAGATGCTCAAAGTGGTCCTTAGGTGGCGTTCAGGACGGCTCTTTATGATCGCGTACTGCTCGACTCTAGTGTTGTGAAACAGAAACTAAAGACCACAGATGCTTTCGCAGCAACATCGCCAATCCACACCACCACCTTCATGGAATCAGGCACATGGAAATGTAAACAAACAAGTCGATACTTTGAAAACAAAAAACACAAGTGATGGCAATTTAGCACTGCTAAACCCCAGCACCGCTCACATCGCCAATCCACACCACCACCTTCATGGAATCAGGCACATGGAAATGTAAACAAACAAGTCGATACTTTGAAAACAAAACAACAAAAAACACAAATGATGGCAATTTAGCACTGCTAAACCCCAGCACCGCTCGCCGCAAGAACGACGCGACAACTAAACGCAAATCTTTGAGATGAACTCAACGGTGGTTATTAATCAAAAACCTTATTTCAACGTAATAAGGAAGAAGTATTTCAATGTAAAAAATTAACCCAGTTTACTTCTCCCCATCCCAATTTTTTTCCTCTCTCTATGCGTTTTGCAGGATGGAGTTGGAACACTCCAAACAAACGTGGTTTTGCCCACCCAGGACAAGCGCCGCCACGTTGTCTCCGCAGCGTACGCACGCAGGAACTTGGCTGTGTTTGGGGTAAGTGCGCACGTCCGGCGGAGAGCTGGAGCCTGTGCTGTCGCTAGATGGGGAAAACGCGGAACCAAAGGCCAGGAGGCTCTGGGAATTCTCCTGCACTAACCGAACCAGTGGATGATCCTCCGGAAGAGACGGAGACAGACGGGCCAGAATGGACGGAGAGAGCCTCGGCGTAGTGGGCAAACTCGCTCCTCCCTGCTCGAAAGCGCTCCACAATGACGGATTGGCGGATGGCGCCGTCATCGTTAGCCCGTCGTATCCCGCAGGATCTTCGGATACCAAAGGCAACTGGGAATCGCCAAACCAGAATGTGCCTCCGCTGCTGCCGGGACTGAGATCCGCCACTGCGCTGCCTTTCCCGCTGTAGTAGGACTCGCTAGAGTTGCTTCCGAGCGAGCTGGAGCTGTCGTTGCGATAGCCTGCGGCGTTGCTGTGGAAGTTTGAAACGCCGCCGGAGAAGAGCCAGGCTCCGTTGCCACCCGACTCGAAACCAACGTCGGTGCCGTTATAGTGGAAATCGTCATCGTCCACAGTGGTGTCCACGCTTCCTGCGGTACGCGTCACAATATGAGACTCGATCTCCTCTCGGGCTCGGTCTACATTCTCGGGCATCCCGGTCACTTCAAACACCGGTTCTTTGTCGCGGCTTGGCGTGACGATGTAGGTGTGGGTTTGCTGCTGGATCCTCTTGATAGTCGCTCCTTTTGGCCCCACCACGAGCCCTACCATTCGATACGGCACCCGAACCTGGATGGTGGTCTGTCCCGGATGGCAAGGAATGCTGTTTGTCGGTGCCACTTTGTTCCGAGACGCCCGGATGAGGGAAAAATGCTCAGCCGCGGACAGAATCTCGCGCTTAGCCGTGATGACGTCCTCCTTCCGGCCGGTCACTACAAACACGGGCTCCTCTCCTCTCACGGGGGTTTTGATGTAAGTGTTGGTCTTTGCTCTCAGAGCTTTGATTTTGCAACCTGAGGAGAACCGAAATACAAAGACAACTCAACGCTTTGCTAGCTTAAGAAGACATCTATCTATCTATCAATCAATCACAGGCATAGACAAGTGAGCTCTTCTCAGGAGTGATTAGTGCAGTCCTGGATGCTGATTGGTCAATACTAACAGACTTGATATGGTAACAGGGGTTGTCAGTGTGTTAGTTCACGTGTTAGTATTACACAAATTGTTTTCATCCAGTGCAGTGAAGAAACATCACGTCATTACAGATAAGTGGGGCAGCTGTAGTCTATAGTGTACATGACACATGCAGTTCAATGAGGTCAGTGCAAGCATATATTATTAAAACCATTTTCATCACGGTTTCATTATGAATGTGCTGATATTGAGAAATTGGCCCACACACATTACAAATAATTATGACTAATGATCAGGCTTATTATTAATATTAAAAATAAATAAGGTTTTGTCTTTTAACTTTTTTTAAAACTAAATCAAATATTTTGAATTAGTTTTTATTTCTACTTTGCATTTTATTTTAAAGTTTTAGTAATTGTTTTTTTTTTTGTGCCATTTTTAGTAGTTTTTGTTTTATTTATTTAGACAATGTCTATTTTTATTGTCTAATTTATGAATTTTTATTTCAGTTTTAGTATATCTAGTTAGTTATTTTATTTACACTAAAATAAAATGAGAAATTTTGCCAACTGAAATACGTGTTTTTTTATATTTGACTTTTTTTCAGTTAACATTTATTTTTGCTCAAGTACTGAAATGGGCTTTTTTATGGTTTTAGTTTCTGTTTGAGTTAACTATAATAACCCTGGTTCAAAGTTAATTCAGGTTTTGAAATATAGGCTACTACAAAAGATAGATAACTTCTTTTCTTTTTTTTTTATGTAAAACTTTCTGGTAACTAAACTTGCATTTTAATGTAAATACAAAATATATATTTTCTAACAAAATATTTAGGTAAAATTATATTAAAATGTTTATAATATATATATATAATTATTTTTTTCATGAGGTGAGGTCTGTGAGAATATCAGCAGGGCGAGTACAAATATGAATCACTAATCCAACTGGCCTCCTTATTGTTGAACACTGTTGAAAAGTGAGACACGATGAATCACGATATTAGAATATCAAACATGACACATTAGCAATCAAACAAACCCACCCTGCCGACTAACTATTTCCGCCACATGCTCAGATGTGGGCACCATCACGCACTCTGTTGTGTTAACGCTCTTCCTCCTGGTATTGAGCGCACACCTCTCACCCTCCTGCATCATCATCATCGCCATCATCATGCTCCCCTGAACCTGATAGCCCTGGGACTCGCCCGGCCCGTCCAGGAAGAGCACACCGGTCCCCGGGACCTCCATGGCTGTGATGGCCCTCAGCTGGTCCAGATCAGCATCATGTCGGATGATGTTGTTATTGTTAGTGTTGGTGGTGTTTTCCTCCTCTGATCCAGTTTGGGAAAAGGGCTGGAGGTCCAAAACCGCACCCAGGACACCCAGATGAGAAGTATCATGTAGTTCTGATGGACTCTCTTCATCCCGGAGGCTCATCCCGCTCAGGTTCTGAACCGGTACCGGGAGGTCCGGTTCAGTATCGTCTGACTCCAGGAGTTGAGCCGTGTTACTGGGCATGCTCGACCAACAACGTGTCCTACTTTCACTGCGGGACACACATAAACAAACAAAAGTGCCACGACAATGAGTTCTCCGCGCTCTCGTTACTGTATTAAAGTGTACAGAAATAGATTAAGTGATTCGTAAAGTGTGTTTAGTGTATTTCAACTTACAGCTGATGTTTTTAGCAGCGGCAACCGTGGTTCCGTGACCCTGTTCTGCAGAATCTCTTTGTTTACGGTTCTTCGGGGATCCTCGCTCAGGTTCGTGTACAGCGATCTGCCGCCGCTGCGCCACACACCGGCGCGGAGGAACAGTGCAGTTTTCGTTTTAGCCACAGTAGCCCTTCACTGCAGAACACAAGATCCAGGGAGCGTGGTTGGATGGGGTGGAGATTGATAGGTTTAGGGGTGGAGATGGGTGGGTTTAGGGATCAGGGGATGGAGACGGGTGGGTTTAGGGATCCGGGGATGGAGACGGGTAGGTTTAGGTATATGTAAGGTGGGAAGAGTTGGATCTAGATCCAACCACGCCCCCTGGATCTTGTGTTCTGCAGTGAGGACCATCTCGTTTTAGCAGCCAAAACATTACATGTCTATTTATTTGGGCCATAAAACACTTTAGAGGAACTATAATAATAAATCAATGACACTTTTTAAATTATAAAATAAAAAAAATAATATAATAAATATAATTTAGTCTAGTTTCTCTTGTTTTGTTCTTTCACTTCTGCTTTGGGCATTTTTTCTGTTAGGAAATTTCTGTTGAAATTCAATATCGTGACGCTGATAACATTGATTTCTTTATTTATAAATTTCGTGTTTTTCTTTAGCAGTCAGAACTTTACATTTCAATTTATTTTGGCTGTAAAAATACTTTAGAGAGGAACTATAAATTAATGGAACTTTTTAAATGATAAAATGATATGATTTCCTCAAGTTTCTCATTTGTTTTGTGATTTCACTTCTGCTTTAGGCTTTTTCTGTGACGCCGCTAATACTGTATTAGGCTCTTCGTTTCTTTATTTAGGCTATAGGCCTACATTGCTTGTGTTTTTCCTCATTTGTTTGTACTTTTTTTAAATAAATATAACTTATATTAGTTATAAAGTTTATATATTTATAAATGTTATATAGTTTTATAAATATAAATATATATTTATAAAATATATTTATAAAGTTATATTAATAATTTTTATACACTTTAGCAAGTAATATAAGCCTAAATTTATAAAAATTTAGTCCTTTATTACTTGCTAAAGTTTATAAATAAGTCAATGTTGTTTGTTTAACAAATGATGGAAAAAAAGCGATGTTTTATTCAGTCATTGTGTTTGTTTATGTTGTGGTTATGTTCGTTTTATTAACATCATTTTTATCGTTATCGTTTATCGTTACTTAATCATTATTATTATTATAGTGTTTAACCTTGTTAAAAAAATGAATAAATGTTCGCTTGCTTGTTTATTTATTGCGGTTTGAATGAAGTTAGACGCAGAGAATGAACACTTTTCACTACATAGTTTAGTGTTTTTCCACCCGTGACTGCGTTTCAGTGTCCAGGCAACGAATTAGCTCATGAATATTAGGCAGGTTAAGTGACTGGCGGCTTCAGGAAGTTTACGAACGTCTCCATTTACCTAATTAATATTCATGAACACCGCCGTCCAGGCAACGCGGCGACGCGCTCCAGTGACTGCAGTGACTCTTCACTGCTCTCACAATGTTACATTAGTTAATTACACACGTTTCATCGTTGTAAAATATAAATAATTAATCAGCATGTATGATCGAGCTCCCAGGTTCACACATTTGACATTAAGCGGCACGACGTCTGAAATTGGACCAGGATCGTATAATATCAGCAGGTCTCTGAGCGGTAAAAGGGGTGAGTTTCATTTTTGACAGGAAATTGTAATTTTTAAAACCTAAACCTGACAAGAAGCTCAGAAATTACTCTTAAGAAGTATTAAGAGGTTCTTCAGTGCTTCTCTGCAGCCTTCTTCTTCTTCCCAAGATCCATTTTTCTTTTCTGTGAAGAGTTCTTGATGTTTCATTAGGCTATAGGTTTTTAAGATCATACAGTGTTTTATTTAAAGGACTAGTATATAGATGCATTTTCTAAAAACTGGACCCGAGTCGATAGCCCCCCGGGGGCCGGGGATAGCGCCCCCCAAACTCGGGTCGGGGATAGACCCCGAGGCCCCCTATCCTACGCCGCCTCCCACGAGTCGATAGCGCCCCCCAAAGTTGAAATTTTGACTGGCTATATTGTATAGTATACTATATACTATATATAGGATAATATATATTTTCATTAATTTATTATTATTGTTGCTAAGAGTAATATGAATTATGTATGTATGTATCATGTATGTATTTACACTGAACAAAATTTAGTATATAATACCTTTTATTGTGGCCAGCCTAAGGCACATCTGTGCAATAATCATCCTGTCTAATCAGCATCTTGATATGCCACACCTGTGAGGTGGATGGATTATCTCGGCAAAGAAGAAGTGCTCACT
>NW_015660499.1:1034400-1043639 GCF_001515625.1 Sinocyclocheilus rhinocerous | reverse complement strand
CCCCGGGGGCCGGGGATAGTGCCCCCCAAACTCGGGTCGGGGATAGACCCCGAGGCCCCCTATCCTACACCGCCTCCCACGAGTCGATAACGCCCCCCAAAGTTGAAATTTTGACTGGCTATATTGTATAGTATACTATATACTATATATAGGATAATATATATTTTTATTAATTTATTATTATTGTTGCTAAGAGTAATATGAATTATGTATGTATGTATCATGTATGTATTTACACTGAACAAAATTTAGTATATAATACCTTTTATTGTGGCCAGCCTAAGGCACATCTGTGCAATAATCATCCTGTCTAATCAGCATCTTGATATGCCACACCTGTGAGGTGGATGGATTATCTCGGCAAAGAAGAAGTGCTCACTAACACAGATTTAGACAGATTTGTGAACAATATTTGAGAGAAATAGGTCTTTTGTGTACATAGAAAAAGTCTTAGATCTTTGAGTTCAGCTCATGACAAATGGGGGCAAAAACAAAAGTGTTCCGTTTATAATTTTGTTCAGTGTATTTATAATTTCTATCTGTTTCTCCAGATTCGTATGCCCCCTTCCTCTCGCTGTCCAGTAGAGAGTCAGGGTTCCTGGGGTCAGGCAGTGGTCCCCTCTCTCCTGGACCAGGACAGTACAACAGTGACATCACCAGGGTACATTACATTTTTTTTAATAACATCACCTCGCAAGCAATTAATATCAGTGAAGAATGCAAACTTATAACTGGAATCTTGCAGAATCACATTTTGGGAGGAAAGAGTCTTCAGAATCGCTGCAAGCGCTTTGATGACGTGGTGTCAGATGTGCCGGGACCGGGAGCGTACAATGTTACAAATGATGTTTCACCTGCAGGGAAAAGACAAACCAATCCAGAGAAGAGCCCAAAGGTGAGACATTAGTTTGGGTTATCAAATGGACTCATTTTTTTATTATGATGAGATGTAAAGTTACATTTAAACCATTTATCCAAGTGTTGTTAAAAATGTAATAATAAAACAAATTATATTTTGTAACAAATTATAATAAATTGTATTTTATAGCAAATTATATTTGTTATAAAAATATAACAAATTATCCCCCAAAATATTTCAAGAAGTATTTTATTCACAATTAATGCAACTATCCTGGTAAACCCAAAGGGTTTGCATACTTTTTCCTTGCAGCTGTAATGAATCTCTCTCTGATAATGGTCTGATATGCGTATTTGATTATATGTCAATGTCTGCAGGCCGTCTCTAAAGCGGCGAGGTTGCTGCTGAATCCTGATGCCCCGTCCATCCCGTCTCTTGGACAGGCGTTCGGATATGAAGAGGATGCTCAAGGTGTCCTGCACCGGCACAAACCCCCCACCAGAGACCAGACCCTCGGCCCGGCCTTCTACAGTCCCATACCGGTCAGACAGATTACGAGCAGTGTGTGTAAATGGATGTGCACTCAGTGAAAAAGATACACGTCTAATGGAGTGCTTTGAGTGTGTGTGTGTTAATATCCTAATGATTTTTGGCATAAAAAAAAATCGATAATTTTGGCCCATACCCATAATGGGCCCATAATTTTGGTATTTTTGGCTATTGCTACAAATATACCCGTGCTACTTATGACTGGTTTTGTGCTCCAGGGTCACATATAACAAAATAAAAGTTTGGATTATCATATGGACTATAATTTAATTTTATTATTCAGAGTTATAAAGATATAACCATTTATCCAAGTGTTGTTAAAAATGTAACAATAATACAAATTATATGTTGTAACAAATTTGAATAAATTATATTTTATAACAAATTATATTTGTTATAAAAATATAACAAATTATAATATATAAAAATACAACAAAAATATAAATACAAAAATATAACAAGTACATGTTTTATTATATATAACATTGTATTTTGTAACAAATTATATTTGTTGTAAAAGTATAACAAATTATATTTTGCATAAACCCTGTAATAAATAAATAATAGATAATAAACCCTGTTTTGTAGGATCATTGCATTTTTTGAATTTTCCATATGATAGCAAGTGTTGTTAAACAATATAACTAATTATATTTTGTAACAAATTATTGCTCCGGCCATCCCGTCTCCCGGACAGGCATTCGGATATGAAGAGGATGCTCAAGGTGTCCTGCACCGGCACAAACCCCCCACCAGAGACCAGACCCTCGGCCCGGCCTTCTACAGTCCCATACCGGTCAGACAGATTACGAGCAGTGTGTGTAAATGGATGTGCACTCAGTGAAAAAGATACACGTCTAATGGAGTGCTTTGAGTGTGTGTGTGTGAGGTCAGATGTGTCCATTAACAGAAGAGCGTCTAATGCCCCTCCGCTCTGCATCATTAGTGCCAGGCCTATTTCCATTAGTAATGATCGCTGCATTATTTTAAAAAGTCACAAAGCGCAGCACTCATCCATTTTACTGTCAGGACCGAAAACCCTGGGTAATTATTCTTTACGTTATATTTCAATATTCACTTACAATAATGCAGCAGATGCTGGACTCAGCTTTAATCAAATCATCTTTCTTTTGCCATTGAGCTGCCAACTTCTTCTAGAGGGGGAAGAACGCTTTATCAAAGCGCAGGGCCATCCGTCATGGTGCATCTCTGTTTCGCTCTCTCGTCTCAGGTTTTGCTCGTTGATTACACATATTCCGCCCATTTAGTTTCGCCCACTTTTTTACACTTATTTTTGCACTTTTTTTTTTTACACTTTTGTTGCACTTTATTTAGTTTCACTGAGGACCACTTATTGACCAAAACCTATAGTGAGCCATAGTGTACATAAAACATGCAGCTCAATGAGGTTCATCAAGGTTAATTAATCATTTTCATCAAGGATTCATTATGAATGCACTGACATTGAAAATTAGGCCAATGCAGTTTACCATTTATTATGACGAATAACCATCTATTATGGCTAATACTCAATATTGTATAGTAAATATCAATAAATTGTAAAACAAATGTGACCCTGGACCACAAAACCAGTCATAAGGGTACATTTTTCGAAATTGAGATTTATACAGCATCTGAAAGCTGAATAAATAAGCTTTCCATTGATGTATGGTTTGTTAGGATAGGACAATATTTGGCCGAGATACAACTATTTTAAAATCTGGAATCTGAGGAATGGCCTTTAAAGTTGTCCAAATGAAGTTCTTAGCAATGTATATTACTAATCAAAAATTAAGTTTTTATATATTTACGGTAGGAAATTTACAAAATATCTTCATGGAACATGATCTGTACTTAATATCCTAATGATTTTTTGGCATAAAAGAAAAATCAATAATTTTGACCCATACAATGTATTTTTGGCTATTGCTACAAATATACCCCAGCGACTTAAGACTGCTTTTGTGCTCCAGAGTCACAAATAAATAAATAGTACAATATAATTAAACTGAATACATTCTGTCAGTATAAATCAGTTTTGTCTTTAAGTAATATATAATTCATATATCATTTCTAAAAAAAAATGTACATAGGAATCAGGTTGTGAAATATACTAGAAAACCAGACAATGTAAAAATAAATTATAAGAAAAAAGTGAGTGTGTTTGAATAAAGAATAAAAAAATAATGTTATGTTGGTAAAATAATTAAATGAGCAATTTTATATTAATATTGATAATGTGTTAATATTATTTTTTTTGAGTTGGTGTCTACCTCATACAAATAACATTTTATATATTTAAAATATTAATTTAGCAGACATGCTGAAGTTTTCCTTTTAATGTATTGAGAGTTTCGATCATCTAATCACGATATTTTCTGAATTATGAGGTTTTTTTTGCAGTTTAGTTTCAATACAGTAAATGGTCTTAGTGGACTTTAGAATATGCGCTATAATAGATTCTCTTTAAAACATAAATCTGTATTATTATCCGATGAAAGTGCAGACAAGTGAGTTGGGCTCAGGAACAAACATTCAAGGTGAAAGGATTGAAATCCTAAAAAAATATATTGAAAAATATCTTTTTTTTTTTTTTGGCATTTTGTAGGAGGATCTGTCGTCCTCTCAGAAGTATAAAGGTGTGCATTTTGGGAAGATGACGGGTCGGAGAGAGCAGACAACGGGTGGAGACGGACCTGGACCAGGACATTATGATCTACAAGAGTGAGTTTGATTGATGCAGATTGTCTTAGCTGTAACACAGCAGCATTCACATTGTCTTGCAAAATTTATTCTGAAGCATCTGGACTTGGTTTTCCATGTGCAGATGCTTCAGAATAAATTTTAGCTACGGACCAACTGCAGTCTGTTCTCTGACCGTCTGACGAACACTGTGCACAAAACTCAAAATTTCAAGATTTTCCTATTGTCTTTTGGATCACTGCAGAAAAAAAAAAATCTGTGTCCAACAAAAGTTTATGATTTTTACATGTTTTGTTCATCATGATAATCTTCAAAAAGGAACACAACTTCTATGAATTTCGAAGCCTATATATAATCGGCAAAAGTAAAAAGCTAAATGTTGGCTATAAATGAACTACACCACAGTCACATGACTTAGCCATTAAGCTTCTTAAAAATTCACAAGGGGGTATTACTGATCTATTTTATGTTGCACAATAAAAATTGAAAATATCTTGAGCTTGTGTTTAACCACAGACCTTATTTCAGGAATTTAATAAAAAACCCATTCAAAAAACCCATTGACTTTATGACGATACCAAAAATGCATCATCCCTGCAGCACTGTATGGTGTGTTTGATTAAATGCTTGATTTTGTGTATCCCTGTATGTGTGTGTTTGTGTGTATCAGGGATCACACTGTCCTCTGTGAGAATGTGAATCTCAGGCGAGAGCAGAGAGGCCGTTCAGAGCTGGTCATCCCTCGGTACCACGAGCTGGTGGCTCTACAGGAGGAGAAGAAGGTTTAAACCTCATATCCTTTGTATTTAGTCTCTGTTACACGTGTAGCTATCAGAGGAAGTAGTTTTGGACGCTTGGTGATTTTTATTTACAAAGACATTTGATGCCATTGAAGCTGCAAGTTACAGCCAAAGTGTGTCAGTTCTGTGCAGTGTTGGGGGTAACGCATTACAAGTAACGCGAGTTACGTAATCAGATTACTTTTTTCAAGTAACTAGTAAAGTAACGCATTACTTTTTAATTTACAAGAGAATATCTGAGTTACTTTTTCAAATAAGTAATACAAGTTACTTTTTTTTTCCAAATTTATTGATTGACGGCTCTCTTGTCCCCATGTTGAGAGAAATCAGAAGATGTTAATGTAGTTCTAAAATAAATATGAATATACATTAATTCATCTCACTCACAAAAAAAAAAACACAGATTCAGTATTCCTCAAAATGAATAAAAATAATGCAACTCAGAATATGACGCAAACCTGCAATAATTAAATGTTAAACAACACAAATATACTTTATGTATTTAATCCCATTCTATTAACCAATGTCTTTGCTTCTGACCTTCAATGATCCAGTTCAACCATACTAATAAGCAAAAATGACTCTAGACAAACATTTGTGTGTCTTTTTTTATTGCTGAAGTGTGTTGAAATTTCTTCTTCTGCATTCTACTGTACGGACGTAAATTTACTTTCCCTTCAGCCTGAGGCTTATTCATTTCACTTTTGGTGTGAAAAGGCTTTTATATTTGCCAAAAATAAAACCTTTTTATTTTAAAAACAAAAAAAGCCCTGTCCAAATTTAAAAAGTAACGCAAAAGTAACGTAACACATTACTTTCCATAAAAAGTAACTAAGCAACGTAATTAGTTACTTTTTTATGGAGTAATGCATTACTTTTAAAAGTAACTTTCCCCAACACTGGTTCTGTGTCACTTAATGCCCAAATAATGACAATTTTGAAACACACTGATATGATAACTTAAATTCCTGTATCATATTTGATAAAAAAAATTTCCTGCTGTACACAATCTACTACATGCCCTCTGATATTTATATGCATTTTATGTAAGTATCTGCTATACTGTTATAAAGATCTCATTGATTTATATTTCAAACTTATTATCAGAGTTTCATCTTACCTTTTGGCCATATATATATCTGAATAAAACTGAGGTGTTTTTCCTCCATATTCTTGCTATATCATACTATATAAGCCTGATATTTGAAATATGATATTCAAATTGCACATATTCAAACTTTTCAAAGGTTCAACAAACTGTTCCATTTCAAAGAGATTTTTAAGAGTATTATTTTGCCAGCTTGCATGTAGATGTTTTGTCTTGTCTGTGGAGGGCACTATTGCAACAAGACCTGAGCTAAAATTTAGATGCGTTTCTGCATGGATGCTTTTCAAATAACTTTGGTTTTCATTATGTGTGCATTTTTCATAAGTGTGTGTGTGCGTGTGTGTATTTTTAGGGTGTCCCAGGACCAGGGCGATACTACATAAAGAGTCAGTTTGAGACGGCCAGTAACCCACACGCTCCTGTGTTGAGTCCACCCTTCCTGTCTCAAGCTCAGGCAACAACAAACTCCTTTATTTTTGGACATGCATACCCGCTGCTAATAACAGCTGCTCTGGAATAAACTCTCCTGAAGTCACATGAAATCAAATTAGACCTTATTTACTTGTTTAATACACATTTCTGTGTATTCATTTTAATACACATCTCATCCATGCACATTATTTAAATAGTAATTATAATCTTTTAGTAAAATGTAATGACAGAGGTAAAAAGTGTTGTGAATGCCTCTTCATGTCACTTTCATCTGATCTCAGTATTGTGTTGTTTTCTGTAGCGGTTCAGTCCGGTGAAGGATGAGACGCCCCCTGTAGGTGCGTACAATGACCCGCGCTGTGCTCTGGAGATCCTGAAGAAAGGCAGAGGGGTGAAGAACAATCCTTTCGGCCTGACAGCTGTACGCTTCCTGCCAGAAAACAGATCGAAAGCTACGCCAGGTTTGTACCTGTGTGAATGTGATTTTGTTCAGTATACTGAATGCAAAATGTCTTTTATCTGTGAAACACACAGTGAGAGGTCAGATTTGGGCTGTGCTTGCCAGAAGGACAAAGCACTAGATTTCATACTGCTACACAAATGCTTTACAACAGCAGCCAATCAGATTTCAAGCTACTTTCAAAGCGACCAATCAAAACACTCAAGATGCATTTTAAATTGCATACTGTCTAGTATGCAAAATTACAATTAGTGCATCACAAATCATAGTACATTGAAAGTAGTATGCCAAAAGTGCTTGGTATACTAGTGTAGCCTACTATTTTGCTACAAAGTAGTCTCGAGATGTTATTTCATGAAAACTTTTTTGTTGCCTTCCATTGAACTACTTTCTACTGAATTTGATGTATTTTCAGTTTAAATTAAAATTTCTTTATCAGTAATTACATTCAGAATAGTCAAAGTGCAATGAACGCAATGGACTACACTGTAAAAAGTTTTAACCTGCAATTAAAAATCTATTTTTACCTGATTTAACCCATGAGATAGTTTTATAGTCAGCAAAAACACATTAAATTGGTCAAGCGTGACAGTAAAGATGTTTATAAAATAACAAAATGTTTATATTTCCAATAAATTCTGTGCTTTTGAAATTTATATTCATCAAAGAATCCTAAAAAAATACATTTTATCGCAGTTTCCAAAAATAATATATAGTTTTCAACATTGATAATAATCAGAAATGTTTCTTGAGCAGCAAATCAGCATATTAGAATGATTTCTGCAGAATCATGTGACACTGAAGACTGGAGTAAAGATGCTGAAAATTCAACTTTGCATCACAGTAATAAATTATATTTTTACAAATATTACAATAGAAAACAGTTATTCTAAATAGTAAAAATATTTCACAATATTGCAGTTTTTATTGTACTTTTATCAAATAAATGCAACCTTGGTGACCAGAAAAGACTTCCTTAAAAAAAACAAAAAAATCTTACCAACCTCAAACTTTTGAACAGCCATCAATATCAAACAGCCCTAGTAAGTGCAGCTCCAGTAGTAACTAATCGTCTAACTCGTGCATGTCTAGGTCCCGGTGCCTATAATGTGTTTGAGTATGGCCTGGCTTATGAGAGTTTAAAGAAAGCCTGTCTGGAGAGCACGAGGAAGGGCGCCTTCGGCTCTATTGCACCGCGCCGGCTTTTCCTCCCCAGCAAAGAGGAAATGAGCCACCCGGGGCCGACTCAGTACAAGGTGAGCACTTCTTCAACCCAGAAAGTGTGCACTCATTGTCTATTGTGCGCTAATCTGCCAGCGCCCTTGGGAGCTTATTCAGACTTTTCAGAGAGTTTCATCCAATGAATCGAATAAATCTTCCATAAATCCCCTTGAACTGAATATTTCTCAGCATTCACTAAATGTCAGTCTACAATCTAGAGCCTATCCTTTCAAAACGTACCATAGGTTTAGCCAAAATACCGCAATTGCTGCACTTAATGGCAAATGTCACTATTAATTACTGTTGCTGGTGCTCAGGGTGAGGTTTTTAAATGAAGTATCAATCATTCATGCAGCAGACGTGAATGCAGACTTGAATTGCTTGTTGGCTTGTTCAGGAGAGGTGTGCTTTTGCTTTTCCAAGCGGTCAGAATTAACAGTCCTGTATATAATTTTTTTTAGACTGTACTAAAGCATAAAAATACTATGTTTTCAAATAATTCAGAAAAATGCTCAGTTTTAATTCTACTTTGAATTCTACTCAATTCTACTTTGAAATGTGCGTTCTGTGTCTGCATGTCTGTTTTGGTGACTCCGCCCACTGCTGGTTTACCCAATAGGATTTTGACACCCCGGGTTGCCAGTTGGTAGAAAACAGCCGTATTACAGCCATGGAAGCCAGCAAATGAACTGAGGCTACGTTTACACGACAACGATGTAGTCAAAAACGGAAAAGTTTTTCCCTTGCGTTTTTAAAAAGTTTCACGTATACACGACAACGTTTTCAAAACAATTCACACATCCGCGAAAATGGCCAAAAACGCTGTATTACGTATGCCAGGCCAGTAGTTGGCGATGTCACCTTGTTAGTAAACAGTACCTGTTTCCGTGTGTATATGATACATCTCCGCTGTTGGTTGTAATATTGGTGAAGTAAATCCACACTTTGCTGAAGAAGCGTTAGCAAACTCTTAAACAGCAACAACAGTACCATGTACTTGCCTTTAAAATCGACACGTACTGCGCATGTCTACATACCTAACACGTTCTATGCACGCGCATGATGTCACCATTTTCAAAGGTTCCCGTTTTGGGTGTTTACACGGAA
>NW_015660499.1:1017614-1034126 GCF_001515625.1 Sinocyclocheilus rhinocerous | reverse complement strand
GGTTGTAATATTGGTGAAGTAAATCCACACTTTGCTGAAGAAGCGTTAGCAAACTCTTAAACAGCAACAACAGTACCATGTACTTGCCTTTAAAATCGACACGTACTGCGCATGTCTACATACCTAACACGTACTACGCACGTGCATGACGTCACCGTTTTCAAAGATTCCCGTTTTTTGGTGTTTACACGGAAACGACAACGATGGCGTTTTCAAAAACGTGCACTTTGAAACCCGTTTTCAAAAATATGCATTTTCAGTCCCCAAAACGCCATTGTCGTGTAAACGAACAGGCAAAATGCATAATAAGTGTCCCGTTTTTGGCTGAAAACGTTGTCGTGTAAACGGCCCCTGAGTCAGAACTGGGTTCTACCATACCTAAAACCCCCCGGCATCCATCTAGAAAGCTCTATGACCAAAGGAATATTTAAATGCTGTTAAATCAATTCATTAACTTACAGTGTAAGTCTCTTCGCCTTTCATTGTCAATTGCACTTGTTCCTATTGCGCATTCTCAATTTGGCAACCAACGTGAGTGTCGATTCTTAGGAGGAGGAGCGAAAGAAACAACAACTACATAGCAACCTCCCAGAAAACCCTAGCGACCACATCATTGTAGCATCGATGGAGAAGTTTTGCAAGCGTATGCATCATATTTTCTTTAGATCTAGTTATGGTTCTTCTGTAGTAACAGTAACTATAGTAACTGTGGTCTTTTGGCAAACTCTGTGGTAGGTTTTTGTTAGAATAACAGATTCAGGATGATAACAGTGTGTGTTGTGGCTGCCGAATCAGTCGCTGCCTCTGAAGTTATTCACAGTAAACTCGGGACATTGGGTCTTTATGGTCTGTTTTCCTCGGAAACGTCCATCATTTCCAGTGTGAGTGTCCAGCTGGCCTGATTCCTGAAGCAAACTGACCCCAGTGGAGGTCTTTATGGACTCTCCTCTGCTTTTGTTCCTCGTTCACGGTCTCTGCCTGCATAGATAAGAGCAGTGAATGAATCCTGCTGGCCCTGTAGATTCTCACCGACTTTTTTACTCACACTTTTGATCAGTTTAATGAATCCTTGAACAAAAAAAAAAATCTCTTGCTGACCCCAAACTTTTGTCCATCAAGTACACATGCAGATGACCTACTGCATTTGCCAAAATGTCCAATATGCAAACAGAGCACACTGTGGGGGATACTGTATCCCACAATGCAGTGCACTTGATTAGACCTTCCATTGAAAGTGTGACAAATGAACCGGAAGTAATAGCAACCACAAACGTCCTTCTTGATGTGTATTGTATTCAGTGTTGGGTGTAATGCATTACTAAGTAAGTAATTACTGCAATATATATAATTCCATTTCCCTTGAAAAAGTAAAGTACGGGATTACTTTAATTAATTACAGTTACTTCTGATGTAATTGCATTATATACTGTATGGACTATAGAACAATTCTATATAAAAAAATAGTGGATTTAACATCAACATTTAACATGTAATGTATGGTTTTAATGCAGAGGTGCCCAATCCTCTCCCTGGAGATATACCTTCCTGCAAAGTTATTAATTTGAAAGAATTAAAATAGCAGTTTTATGCCTATGTATTAGTAGTAATAAGTAATGTAATACTTTTTAGAGTAATTAGTACAGTAATCTGATTCCACTGTTGAAGATGTAATTAGTAGCTAGTAATTAAAGCGATAGTTCACCCAAAAATGAAAATTCTGTCATTAATTTCTGACCCTCATTTCGTTCCAAACCCATAAGACCTTCGTTCATCTTCGGAACACAAATTACGATATTTTTTATGAAATCCGAGAGCTTTCTGACCCTCCATACAGCAAGGGAACCTCCACGTTCAAGGCCCAGAAAGGTAGTAAGAGCACTGTTAAAATAGTCCATGTGACGTCAGTGGTTTAACCGTAATTTTATGAAGCTACGAGAATATTTTGTGCGCAAAGAAAACAAATTCTTCTCTTCTGTGTCAGCTTTCTTGCCCAGCCATACTTATTTGAACCAGAATATACAGATGATGAACTAAGAGAGATGGACGTTCTAAGTCCGAACGCCGACTAGTGAACGTGTGTCAAAGCCTGACACAGAAGAGAAGAAATTGTTGATTGAAGTTGTTATTTTTGTTTTCTTTGTGCACAAAAAGTTTTCTCGTAGCTTCATAACATTACAGTTGATCCACTGTTGTCACATGGACTATTTTAATGATGTCTTTACTACCTTTGGCCTTGAACCTGTGAGTTGTGTTGCTGTCTATGGAGGGTCAGAGAGCTCTCGGATTTCATCAAAAATATCTTAATTTGTGTTCCGAAGATGAACGAAGGTCTTACAGGTTTGGAACGACATGAGGGTGAGTCATTAATGACAGAATTTTCATTTTTGGGTGAACTATCCCTTTAATTACTTTTTTAGAGTAACTTAACCAACACTGAAATAAAAAAAAAATAGTGTATATATATTTTGCAGAAAGCTAGTATTTCATTCTCAACTCAACCTGAGTCTGAGATGAGGACCTGCTGCATCTTATCTCTAGCGTCACGATAGTGGAGATTATGATTTTCCATTAGAAGCTGAACCAGAGAGGAGCTTTTTCTGTCGACAGAGACCACACAGACTGCTAAAACTACACCAGCCCATCATAAAAAGAAATATTTGACCCAAAAGTAGAAGATCTGTCATCATGTATTCGCCTTTATGTTGTTCCAAACGCATTTAATTCATTTTCTTCTGTGGAAGAGATGTTTTGGAGAATTTCCACTATGCTTTTTTTCATACACGGGAAGTAGACAGTGATCAGCAGCTGTCATGCAAGTATTATAAAAAGTAAATGTAAACGTATGACTTGTGTGCTATACTCCAATTATGAGAAGAACAGACCCAAATGTAAGTGTTATTTGAATCTCAGTAAAGCTCATTAATATGAATCAGTCATTGTACATAAATATTTGACTGCGGAATACTGTGATTGACCAATCAGAACCAAGTATTCTAAAGAAGCTTGTAGTAAAAACTTGTAGTAATCTTGTATATTTTCTTCCTTTCGTGTTTGCCGCAGGTGGAGAAAACAACTGAAGCGTTATGTAAGAAACAGAGCACAGCCGCTTTTAAATCTGCTACTGACAGACTTGTGGGTTCACTGTTCGCCAAAGTAAGACACACACAACACTCCAAATTCACATTTAGACTCTCATAGGGAAGAAAAATCACAGATGAGATCTCTTTAATAGCTCAATAGTTTCTATACTTTTGATATTGAGAGTTGGCAAGATACTAAAATCTGCAAAAAAAACAAAACAAGAGATGTTAACATGAACTCAAACATTTCTCATCAAATTCCTCTTAGACAAATGATCTAAACTGCTCCACATTTATTTTTAGCTTTATATTCTGACTGTATGTCGATTATTGACTCATTTATGTCTAAGGAAGAAGTTGATACTTTAAATAAAACTTCACTGAAACTACATGTTCTGAGCTATAAAAGAGTAAACTCTGAGCAATACAAGTTTTCTCAGTAATAATTCAAACACCTGTCTGTGCCTGTCCTAAAAGTTCAGATTTTTACTGTGTCTGTGTGTGTGTGTGTGTGTGTGTGTGTGTGTGTTTGCATAAACTTGAATTCAATGGGAAAGCCCTGATAGTTTGGCTTCATGGAGAGTTCCGATTAAATCTTGTCCATATCTAACATCAGTAATTATACAGCGCAAGATATGAGAACGCAGAAGTGTCCGTATGTGAAAGTGTGTAACCTAGAGATTGTTTGACTCAGACGCTCTGATGCAGATGCTGCAAATATTTCATTATGAGCCCAGCGCCTCACCTTGCTCTTATTAGACACATGTCTGCTCCCTCACAAATAACACCACATACACACCGCCGTCTGCGTCAGTCCCACCAAATCTCACCCAGATCACATTTCACCACAAAATCAAAAGAAAGAAATAGGACATTTTATGTTGCATGAAGCTTAATGTTAGGATTATGATGTTTTGCATCAACATTATTTTCATGACAGTTTAGCACATTTATAATAAATTACAATAATGCCTTGGAAAGTTTTACTTTTTAGTTTTTTTTTGTTTGTAATTCTTATTCTTAATGATTTAAAAAAAAAAAAGTTAGTTAAAACATTATTGTTAACATTATTGTTATTGTGATGAACAAATAAAAACAAATATAATAATAATAATTATTAATATTGTTGTTGTTGTTGTTATCCTAATTTTACACTTTTACTTTGATGTCTTTTAATTATGTTTTTGTTTTCTTCTTTTGTTTTTATGTTCTGACATGTGAAGCACTTTGAACTGCATTTTATGTATGAAAGGGGCTATCCATGTAATAATAATAATAATTATTATTATTATTATTTTAAATAATACATTACATTTCAATTCACCATAAAATATAAATATTGTAGAATTTACATTGTGTTTTTGCATCACACAAAGGGGAATTTGGAATTTTGTTTAATTGTCATGACAATGATTTCATAATACAAAAATTTTAATGGTCTTAAAAATAGTCTTGTTCCTGACAGGTTTGGTTAGCTTCACCCATCTAGATGTTTCTCTCTCTCTGTCTGTCTGCCCAGCTTCTATTTACACAGCTCTATAAACAAGACATGCAACTCTGTGAGTGTGTGTGTGTTTTGTCTGTGGCTTAATTCACAAAACGGTCTTTGCATATTTATTCATTAGACTTGTCACTCTTGACTGACATCTATATTTTGAATTTTGAGGTTAGTTGATTTTCGTTTGCTGACATGATTACAGACGTGCCAAAATGATCCGAATGCAATTATACAAATATGCTATAGTTACATACACGTCTAAATAACTGGAATATTTCTAGTTCTGTACAGTTTAATTTCTATGTACAGCATCTGTAGCAATTTGACTCGTCATTAGTTTTGTAGGAACAAGCAAAAATTGTGTTCGCAGCAATGCACTTACAGCACACACACACACACACACACACACAGCCTCCTGGCTCATATGTACTTGCTGTAAATACATTGTGCAGATGATGTTTATGATGCTGTGGTTAGATATTAGATTTCTCTTGGCAGGATACACCTCCGCCAAGCTCATATAACGTGAGCGAATCGTTTGAGAGGATACATGGCCTCCATCACTACAGCGAGCCGCGGAACGAGAAAGCACGCAAACGACAGAGCTGCTTCCTGTCTGCCGCCCCCAGAGACGCCGCCTTCCTCCACTACGACCCTGAAACCCCAGGTGACCCCAGCTCTGACAGTTATTAAAGGAACCTACGCTAACTTCATCTTCATGGCATATGTGGCCTGCTGTTGATTTGCTGAAACAAACAAAGCAGAAATATTACACTGGAAGTCTATGGGGCTAAAAATTCAGTGATTAAAAGCAGAAATGTGAAGGTTGTATATTTGTTTTCTTTAAAAGTTGTCTGATTGGGACTGCTGTTGTATGCCTGGGATCTTCTGCTCGTGCCTTACCGACAAAACGTGGAGTTTTCTCCATGTAAACCGCGTTTTTAGACATGAGTTATGTATTAGTATTCAAACTAAACTCGCTGTTGTTTATTTGTGGATTTCAGGTCCGGCTCATTATAGTCCAGATGTTAAATCAGGCTCAAAACTTGCACTGATTGTCTCATATATAATATTAGTAATAACAATAATCATATTTATTTATTTATTTAGAAATATATTACACTGGCTGGAACATTTTACTGTGATAAAATAAAATAAAATATATGTATTAAACAAGATGTATTAAATGTATTAAATACATTTCCTCTACATTATGTGTCACACTCTGGCTGTGTGTGTTGTAGTTGAGTCCGGGCATCATGGACACGGTTCTGAAAGGCACCTTCAACGTGACACTTCATGATCCTTTGGTGTCCAGCATGAGATCTTTATCTTCACGCAGGTCTTTGAGAAAACCCTCTGCTCACAGCAGTGCCTAACTCAGGTCAAAGGTCAGTGAGACTGATTAAGATTAAGTTTAGTTTCAGTGATTGAGGCGTTCTTGAGGTTTTTAGTGGTCTGTTAGAAAAGATGACTCTCTCCTGCTCTCCTGTCTGTTTTATTGAGACTAACATCACTGTTACACACAGATTCACCACAGGAGCAGCATGAGCTCTGATATTATATTCCCTCTGAATGGCCGATTGATCTCCTAAAACCAAAGATGGTCAAATAAAACATGCATCATATTTTTTTGATTTACATATGCTAATTAGATGTTTCATTAATGGCATGTGAGTCTGCTCGCTGCATGATGGATAGCAGGAGATCTGGCTCTCAGATTCACTGTTTTGATTTAGTTTTATTTCTATGTAAATTTACTTTTTTATGTCAAAAGCATTTGTATGTGTCTATATATATATATGTGTGTGTGTGTGTGTACAGTTTAATTTCTATGTACAGCATCTGTAGCAATTTGACTCGTCATTAGTTTTGTAGGAACAAGCAAAAATTGTGTTCGCAGCAATGCACTTACAGCACACACACACACAGCCTCCTGGCTCATATGTACTTGCTGTAAATACATTGTGCAGATGATGTTTATGATGCTGTGGTTAGATATTAGATTTCTCTTGGCAGGATACACCTCCGCCAAGCTCATATAACGTGAGCGAATCGTTTGAGAGGATACACGGCCTCCATCACTACAGCGAGCCGCGGAACGAGAAAGCACGCAAACGACAGAGCTGCTTCCTGTCTGCCGCCCCCAGAGACGCCGCCTTCCTCCACTACGACCCTGAAACCCCAGGTGACCCCAGCTCTGACAGTTATTAAAGGAACCTACGCTAACTTCATCTTCATGGCGTATGTGGCCTGCTGTTGATTTGCTGAAACAAACAAAGCAGAAATATTACACTGGAAGTCTATGGGGCTAAACATTCAGTGATTAAAAGCAGAAATGTGAAGGTTGTATATTTGTTTTCTTTAAAAGTTGTCTGATTGGGACTGCTGTTGTATGCCTGGGATCTTCTGCTCGTGCCTTACCGACAAAACGTGGAGTTTTCTCCATGTAAACAGCGTTTTTAGACATGAGTTATGTATTAGTATTCAAACTAAACTCGCTGTTGTTTATTTGTGGATTTCAGGTCCGGCTCATTATAGTCCAGATGTTAAATCAGGCTCAAAACTTGCACTGATTGTCTCAAAAGAAGGTCGCTTTAAAAGCCCTAAAGACAAGACCCCTGGACCCGGAGCATATGAGGTATGTATTGCATATATTTATGTAACATGTATATTTATGTGTGTGTGTGTGTGTATATACATATGCTAATTAGATGTTTCATTAATGGCATGTGAGTCTGCTCGCTGCATGATGGATAGCAATCTATCTGGCTCTCAGATTCACTGTTTTGATTTAGTTTTATTTCTATGTAAATTTACTTTTTTATGTCAAAAGCATTTGTATGTGTCTATATATATATATGTGTGTGTGTGTGTGTGTGTGTGTGTATATATATACATACACACACACTACTAAAAATGACAAAAACACAATGGACATGGAAAATATAAAAATAAAAACTGATTCAAAATATTAATAAAAACGATAATAGTATCTTAGTGATACTAAATAACACTGTTTGGGAGAATTTAATGAATTCAATTGTTGAAAAATAGACATGAGGTTATTTGGGCAAAATGCTCTCTTTGCTCTCGATCTGATCTCATTGCTGTATATAAAACTAAATAGATCTCACTTGTGATTTTTTTTATTTACTACTGATGTGTACAACAATAAGTAATGAAGTTAGTAAAGTAAAATAATGCAAAATAAAATAATAATAATTAACGTGAAATAACAGTGTAGAGTGAACTAAGAAAGTACCAATCGATGAACGGAACAAAAATAAAAAATGTAAGAAGTTTAGAAATCTCTTTATTATTAAAATGAAGACTGTATTATATAAATAATCTCTGTGGATCTAGTTCTGTCTTTCAGATTTAAAAATACAATAATGTAATATTAATAAAATAAAATTTAAAAAAATGTCAGTAATGCAAAACAAAGAAGAATATAAAAATATAGAAAATATGAAAATTATATGAAAACTTTTTTTAGAAGCAGGTTTTAAAATTCTAAAATTCTTGTATTCTAATTTTTTTTCAGGTCACACACTTCCAAAAAGACCTCGGCTAAGCCTCTCCTATTAAACACATGCTTCCCAGGAGTTCCTGTCACACACACACACACACACACACACCTCTTTATGGGTGATATATTTCCCCAGTGCTCACGGAGAATAAATCAGGATTCTTTAATGGGTTTGATGTTTCAGGGTTTTTGTGCGTCATAAATTCTCAGCCCTGCCCACAAAAACACAGTGCTAATGTAGAGAGATCTCAATATACACACACACAGCATCTTGATATCGTTATACACACCCTTTTAATCTAATTAAGCATTTACACACTCTCATTATTCAGCAGAGAGAGGGAGGTCGAGGGAGGAAGGGCAAGAGACGAACGAACGAAAGAAAGAAAGAGAGGTTTTAGCTCTTTATTGAACTGACTTGTTTTACATTTGCAGGCTAATTGAATCAGATAAATCACTGTGGCGGCTCTCGCCCTGCGCACGTGCTTGTCTCGTGGAGTTTACGGATGTTAAAGTCAATGTGAAATCAAAATTGAACCCATTTGCTTTCTTAATGCACGATCCTGGACTTATTGTGAACAATTCATTGGTGCATGTTACTCCAAATAACAAAACGCGAGTTAGTTGGTGTAATCTTTCTTCAAAAAACGTTTAGGTTAACATCACCTAGGTCATGTGGCTGTTGGATAGTGTTAATCAATATAGTGCAACAGTCGGGTTCTGGAAGTAAAAATCCCATTCATTTTCTCCATAAAGGAATTGATTTTTAATAATAACTCATAAACCATTAAAGGCAGACCTGCTGTGAGCTACAAGGTTGTTAATCGATGGTATATGCTTTCATTAAAGCCATCGGTATGCATTATTTCAACTTTTTTTTTTTTTTTATATAATTGTGGTTAGCAATGGAATTCCTGGTGAAAAACTACATTACCCATGATTATATGCCAATCTTCAACAATCAGTGAACAGAAACAAATTGCAGCAAAATAACTCTTTAGTGTCTATCCAATCCCACAAACATGTCCAATGCATATGTATGTATTGGAATAAATAAAATACTTTATTTCTATATACATAATTAACATATCTTTTAATCATTAGTTTTATATTTAGTCATTGTTTTTATTTATGTCAGTAGCAATGCTTCATGGAATTCTTTACATTATTGTAGTTCTTTCCATTACTTAAGCAGTTAAATACAAAGTCTCATTCCTTTGTCTTTTTTGATCTTCTGATCAAAGTTGGGTCAACTCAAAGGTAAAATCTTGATTTTTAGCATTTTTTTAGCAAAGAATTACATAAATGAATAAGAAAGCAGAAATATTAATGCTATGAATGAATATTTACTGATTAATCCACAAATTTTGGACCTAATTACAGGAGGGAGAAAATGACTTTCAGAAAGATGGCATTATATTATTTTACTTTTACCCAGAGATTGGTAGATATATTAGTAAAATCTGTTGACGTCAGCAATCCTTGTTGCATTATATGTCAATGATGACATTCCAAAAATGAGAAAAAAGCACTTTTTGTGTTTGTTTTTCCAAACTTTGCATGACTGTAACTCAAGAAATATTGAAGAAATCTTAATATCCTTTTAGATTCTGGTTCTTGACAAACATTTCATTTGGTAGCTCCATTTTTAAAGCACTATGGTTCAGTCCCAGAGATATTGGTTTCTCAATGTGGATCTGTGTCCAAATAGTTGAATTTTACCCATTTTCAATGGCTGAAAACCAAATGTGGTCCCTTTGCATACATCTAAAACGTACTGAGTTTAAAGAAGAGCAATTACAGAAGAAATACTGTTGAAACTAGAAATATACTGTTATTTATTCACATAAAACACAAGATAAAAAATGTCAATATCTTGATTTTTTGAGAGCTCAAACATTCAGTATTACTAATTACTGTAGGGTTTCTGAGGTCTTAAAAAGCCTTAATTTTCCCCTTCACAATTTAGGGTCTTACAAAGGTCTTTAATTGGTGCATAAAGTCATGGCATTAAAAGTTTCATGCACTGCAAGAAAACACACACACACACACACACACACAAAACAAAACAAAAAAAAGAATTCCTTCCTCAGTATTTTTTGTTTTCCAATATAAATATCTAAATATGCAGTAACACTTTATTTTAAGGTGTCCTTGTTACACATGTTACATGTACGTACTATTATAATAACAATAAAACATGCATAATTACATGCAAGTAACCCTAAGCCAAACCATAATCCTAACCCTAACCATATAGTAAGTATATGTAGCTAATTAATATTACTCAGTACTTAAATGTATAACACATTAAACACCTTAAAATAAAGTGTAACCAAATATCCTTAAATGAAGGTATGTACTTGAGATGCAAATGTAAATTCTTGAAAAAATGTAACAAAATTGGTAAGTTTACACTTAAAAACAAGAAAAAATACTGGTTACACTTTATTTCGATAGTCCACTTTAGACATTCTATTAACTATTAGTAATTTTGCAACTACATGTCAACTAATTCTCATTAATTTGCAACTACATGTCTACTAACTCTCAGAGTAGACTGTTAGGGTAGGTTTAGGGTTAGTAGAATAAGTTGACAAAGAAAGTGTTAGAAGATATTAAGCAGACAGTCTACTAATACTCTACTAACTGCTAGTTGACGTGTAGTTGCAAAGTTACTTACTGTTAATAGAATGTCTAAAGTGGACTATCGAAATAAAGTGTTACCAAAATACTTATCAATGGGGTATGAAAACTTGTTTTCCCTTTGAATTAAGTAAAATTTTCTCTTGCTCTTGCTCTTTGTCTTGTCGTAAACGTTATTTTGATACATTTCTCAGAAAAAAACCCGACTTAAATAATGTAATTTTGTTTAAATGTTTGTTGATTTAAGAATCTTTACACATTTGTTTGCTCTTTTAGCAGACTCAGAACCATCTGGAAGTCCAAACAGCTAAGCCTCAAAACAAAGACCAAGCTTTACAACAGCAATGTTAAATCAGTGCTTTTGTATGCCTCTGAATGTTGGAGAGTAGTGAAAGTAGACATGAGCAAGATAGATGCCTTCCATAATAGTTGCCTTAGAAAGATCTGTTACATATACCATACCCAATACCATCTCCAATACCAATCTGTCCAAAAAGACAAGATCAAATAACATATCTCAGGAGATCAAGATAGGACGATTAAGATGGCTCAATCATGTACATAGGATGTCCTGTGAAAGGATACCTAAAGTGGCTTTGCGTTGGACACCACCTTGCAAACGCAAATGTGGCAGGCCAAGAACAACATGACGACGGACAGTGGAGACAGAGCTGGAAGAAATGGGTCTCTCATGGGGGGAAGCACAGTCCAAAGCCCAGGGCTGCGTTTCCCAAAACCTTCTTAACGCTACGTCGTTCTTAAGTTGTACCTTAACCTGTACCTTATCGTTAATATGTGTTTCTCCAAAAATTCTTAGTTAAGTATACCTTCTGTAAGTCATACTTTCGTAAGGTTGGTCTGGACCGCTCTTAGCTACACCTTATCACTTTTGACAGTTCTTTACATCTCATTCTATACAAATATAATAGTTGTGCAAAATCATAGACGTCGCCGTCTGTGGAGCCATGTAATGTATATGTGCACTAAAACTTTAAAATTCAGCAGCTTTTAGATCTTGTTGGTCCGATTTTGTCGAGACAAATTAAGCTGCTGGCGGCTCTCCTTTTTCTCTCTTTTTCTCTAATAGTAGCTGTTGATTATATGTTTCTCTTGTTGCGTTTTTATTGAGTAGGTCATCCAATAACAGAAATTAGTGATTTACAACAATATGTGACCCTGGACCACAAAATCAGTCATAAGGGTAACTTTTTCGAAATTGAGATTTATACATCATCTGAAAGCTGAATAAATAAGCTTTGCATTGATGTATGGTTTGTTAGGATAGGACAATATTTGGCCAAGATACAAAAATCTGGAATATGAAGGTGCAAAAAAATCAAAATCTTGAGAAAATCACCTTTAAAGTTGTCCAAATGAAGTTCTTAGCAATGCATATTACTAATCAAAAATTAAGTTTTGATATATTTACAGTAGGAAATTTACAAAATATCTTCATAGAACATGATCTTTACTTAATATCCTAATGATTTTTGGCATAAAAGAAAAATGTATCATTTTGACCCATTCAATGTATTTTTGGCTATCACTACAAATATACCTGTGCTACTTATGACTGGTTTTGTGCTCCAGGGTCACATATGTGATGCGGCTGCTGGGCAATCAACCCTGGTTGTGGAGTAATTGAAGACACTATGGAAAATAGGCTATATTATGATAATATAAATGACCCATTCAAAGGCCAGTGAAGGCATACTGCCAGTTAGTGATATAGTCTACAATTGGGCATGAGGTTGCGGGTTCGCGCACTCATTTCAAAATTATATAAAATATCCACAGGGTTGGATTTAGTATAAGTCTATAAAACATTGCAAAAGTGATTTGAACAAACCACTTCAGCGTGCTCGACAGGAATGATACCTCAAATTATGCTTTTCTAAATGATCAGGGCTGTGTTTCCCGAAACCTTCTTAACGCTACGTCGTTCTTAAGTTGTACCTTAACCTGTACCTTATCGTTAATATGTGTTTCTCCAAAAATTCTTAGTTAAGTATACCTTCTGTAAGTCATACTTTCGTAAGGTTGGTCTGGACCGCTCTTAGCTACACCTTATCACTTTTGATATGTTATGATAATATAAATGACCCATTCAAAGGCCAGTGAAGGCATACTGCCAGTTAGTGATATAGGCTACATTTGGGCATGAGGTTGCGGGTTCGCGCACTCATTTCAAAATTATATAAAATATCCACAGGGTTGGATTTAGTTTGCAATTTGGATTATTTTTTCTTTGAGTTGAGATTTCTGTAGTCTTTTTCTAGGAAAAATAGCTCAGAAGTATAGAAGTTTCTCAAACTAATGTCATTGATGTCACGGAGAAACAATTGAGACATTTAAGAGATTGTTATTGTGACTTAAACTGTCATAACAGTTTAAAAGTAGATTTTTAATGTGGTTTTTGTTTGGAATGGAATTAAATAAAATATATATATATTTTTTTTGCTGATGTATTGCAGGATGTTAATAAGATTTTTTTTTTTTTCTGAAAGAAGTCTCTCTTCTGCTCACCAAAATCAGAAATACAGTAAAAACAGTAATATTTTGAAATATTATTTAACCTCTTCTGTTAAAAGCTGTTAAATTATTAAGCAGTGTCTCGTGTAGGCTTTTTTAAATTGTATTTTATGTGGTATATGTTTTATATGCATATGTTTTATGTGACCACTGGAAGGTGCTCTGGGCATATATTGTTCTTTCTTGGTTTTCATCATTTCAAAGTTCGTTGCATTCTAACAGGAAAGAGTTCCATGTCTTTATTTAAAATCAACACTTCTTTTATAAAGAACACCGCTTTCTCACATAATGCAGTGAAGCAGCCCGTGCACAGAATGAATAATCGATTCTTGAGCCATTGATATCAACCTATTCAGCATTCATTTCTGCTCAAGCTCTTTTCACATTTTTTTTCCATGCTCGTCTCACAGTTTCTAAATAATGCACTTAATGTTTGCTGTTCTGTTTGGTGTCTTTGAAGGAAAGAACAAAACACATGCAATGAGACACTGGTTGTGTGTGGAAGGGAATTCTAGTATACTGCTGAAACAGTATGCCGTATGCAACAAGAAATGTTTAAAAAACACACACTGCATGTAAGTTCTGACATTTTATATGAAAGAAAGTTGCTGCCACGGAATAAAATCTCACAATTCGATTTTCCCGCAAAAAGTTAGAATTCTGTGATATAAACTTGCAATTCTGATTTAAAAAAGGCAAAATAATGATATAAACTTGCAATTTTTCTTGCAATTCTGAGTTTATTTATTTTTTTACCTCTGAAATTTGGATTTACATCTTGCAATTCTTATTTTTTTCCACTGTGGAATAAAAAATAAAAATCTTAATTATGTCAATTCTGCAATTGAGAATTATGAGGGGGGAAAATACTTGAAATGAGATTTGGGTACATTGGGATACATTACTGAGTACAATGTGTTCTGATTATATATGCCACATTTTGGTAGATATAAAATATTCATATTTTGTATGGGGTGCCAAATGTAACTGGACTGATTGTGACATATTTCAGTTACATAAAATGAAGTTGCATGTTGTTACTAGAAAAAAGTCTTTTGAGACTTTTTATCTCAAAATTTTGAGATTTATTATCTCAAGACTTTGTTTCTCCGAGTTCTGATTAACTTCGCGCAATTCTTTTTATTTCGCTGTGGAATAAAAAAAATAAAAATGTTAATTCTGACTTTTTTCTTGCTATTCTGAGTTTATATCTCACAATTGAGAATTATGAGAGAGAAAAAATTTGTAAATTGTAAGACATAAACTCAGAATTGCAATGAAAAAAAGGTTAGGTTTTTATTTATTTTTTTATTCCATGGCAGAAACTGCCTTCAGTCATTTTTCATGCTCAAACTTTGTGTAAAAACAAAGTGCTGCAGTGATGATGCATTTTTTTGTAGTTGGATGGGGTGCCAAATGTAACTGGACTGATTGGGACATATTTCAGTTACATAAAATGAAGTTGCATGTTGTTACTAGAAAAAAGTCTTTTGAGACTTTTTATCTCAAAATTTTGAGATTTATTATCTCAAGACTTTGTTTCTCCGAGTTCTGATTAACTTCGCGCAATTCTTTTTATTTCGCTGTGGAATAAAAAAAATAAAAATGTTAATTCTTCTTGCTATTCTGAGTTTATATCTCACAATTGAGAATTATGAGAGAGAAAAAATGTGTAAATTGTAAGACATAAACTCAGAATTGCAATGAAAAAAAGGTTAGGTTTTTATTTATTTTTTTATTCCATGGCAGAAACTGCCTTCAGTCATTTTTCATGCTCAAACTTTGTGTAAAAACAAAGTGCTGCAGTGATGATGCATTTTTTTGTAGGCCAATGCTGAACTTGCTCCCCCATAAGATTCTTCCTTTTGCTTTTGGTTTACTGCAGAAAATAAGTTTCTGTGACCAACAAAAGTTTATGATACACGTTTTGCTCATCAAGATAGTGAACACAACTTATGAATTTTGAAGCATAAATACAATTGCCAAAATTACAAAGCTATAGTTGTCATGGCAACGGTGAAATGAGGAGCGCACGAAGAAGGAGATAAATTCAAACAGTATTTAATATAATCCACATGAGGGTAAATCCACAAAGACAGACAGGAGACACACATAGCACATCACATACAGCAACGACAATACCAGACGAGGGTCAACTGAACAGGCTAGAACTATAGGGGTGCTAATGAGGGACAGACAGGTGAGGAGGATCAACTAATGAGGACATAATCAAACACGATGAAAAACTGGGTCATACAGAGATCATGGGGGATGAAAACACAACAAAACGTCCATGGGTGTGACAATAGTTAAGCTATAAATGTATTACACCATGGTCGCACAACTTCAACATCACCACCATTAAACTTTGGACAATTCTTTTAGTGTTTATTTAAAAAACTAGTCTATATGAAGTTGTAGACTAGTGAGTTGATGAGTTTTACTGTTTGGTGTGATGATGTTTAATGTCTCTGTAAGTCACATTTAGACGCTTGGGAGCATTTCTCGAGACATGAAAGCTTAAAAGTCACAAGGGGGTATTACTGGTGTATGTCCTAGAGTCAAATGTAAAAATATCTTGAGCTTTTGTTAAACACAGCCCTTATTTCAGGAATTTAACCAAAATCCCATTCAAAAAATCCATTGACTTCAGGACAATGCAAACTCGTTTCTGGGTTTTCGGACTTATTCCTGCAGCTCTCTTTATTCTATAACTTCTGTCAGATCAAGTAATGACATGTAACCCAGACAGCAGCTGACTTCGCCCCAGATCTGTTTTAAAACCGGCAAATCCGCGTTACAGTCACATCCGTTTCAGTGGTGTAACACGGATCCAGCCCTGGCGCGGTTTCAGTGAGCGGGAACTACAGTCGCAGAGCGGATCCGGGCCACGTCCGTGGAAACGAGCGCGCGTTTTTTCTGGAGTTCAAATCAAAACAGAAGACGTCAAGACGATCGAGGCGGATACAGACTGCTCGCTGTTATCCTCAAAAACCTCACCAAGGTATGTCACACCGTGTGATCAAACTGTTCTACTAATACATACATTTCTTATTATGTTGTGTACTCGATAACTGAAAGGTTTGGTGTTTTTATTGCTCCTTAGATCTGTGTTGGACTGTAATGTTGGCGAACACTTAGGCCTGTGTTATCAGAGGACTTGCTAACATGAAGAAAACGGTCCAGAGGTCTGTAATTATACGTAATTAACGGATTTTAACTTA
>NW_015660499.1:1010187-1017520 GCF_001515625.1 Sinocyclocheilus rhinocerous | reverse complement strand
ATGCGGTTGTCACACCCGTAAATAACCGAACTGTGTGTGAACGTAACCGTATTAAGGATAAGGACTCAAATACAGGACTGACAACCGTATTCTGCTGCTGTGTGAACGTGGCCCTTGTCCATTCCACTGTCTGTCTGTCTGTGTGTGTGTGTGTGTGTGTGTGTGTGTGAGGTTTTGTGTGTTTGTGTACATGTGTACAGTATGTGTGCCCACAATTTAGTGTAGCGTCTGCGTAGGATCATGCATGATCTTTGGGGTTTTATGGCTTAAGAGACCTTTTTAGCCTTTTGACATTTGCATATAAATTACAGTTCTGGTCAGAGACTTTACGTTTGGATGGGGGTCTAAATTGCCAAATGGTTCCTCGCCATCAAGGAGATTCTAACCAGTCTCCCTCACTATCATCTCCCCCATCTGACTTCAAACACTGTCCAAAGAGCTGTAAATGGCCAGGCAATGGGCCTGACCGACCAAGCAAACTAACACACACACAAACACACACACACATAAAGACCGTTACTCTATTATACTCTACAAATATATCTGGTATATTGCATGTGTTGTTTGTATGTTTCCCTATTGTATTAGCCTAGTTACAACTTTTTATTTGTATTAGTTAGACTCTCAATGCTTATATTCAGGTATATGAGTGTATCTCTGCTTTAAGATCTTCTAGATGTTTCGTTCTTGGTATCAAAATGATCAGCTCTTTATTCCTCAAACAATGATCTACACTATGCGATCGTGAAATGCATCTTACTATTTGTAGCATATTTTGGGTAAAACTGCACCGATCTTCCAGACCAGCAATAAACATGCAAATGGGCCATAAACAAGAGACAAAGAAAGTTTCTCCCGCTCAAAATTCATGCCTCTGATTGGCCATTCCACCCAAAAGGGGGGTGTGCATAGGAACCCTCAAAAGTGATTAGCCCGAAATAATCTGGGCTCAGAAACCCTCTTCGTTTGAGACAACACCTTTTCCAAGACTCTCAAGATCTTCCTCTTGAGTTTTATTTTCCGGCAGTTTTTATCTTCAAGTAACTTTAGTCGCTGTGGACTTTTCCTTCGTCAGAAGAACCAGAAGTAAAAACTTCCAGCTCACTCCCCACGAACTCATCAAAAGACCTCCGGTGTCTACCGCATCAAGACTCTTCTTCAGCAAACGAAAACCAATGCAAGTAACCGCTTAAAATTATTTAGATGCGTGTTTAAGTTTCAGCCCCTTTTAAGGTGATTTTTGATTCTTTGATGATTCTCAAAGGTTGTGGTTAAGTGGTGTGAAATACTGCCAATCTTTTCTTTCCTCTCTCTTTTTCTTACTTTGCTTCATTCTGTATGTGTTTTGCTTAGTTAGTTATATGTTATATATAGTTTCATTTATTAAATCCCTTATATTCACGATCGATTGCCTCTGTTTGCTGTTCACAATTCAAGTCAATGAATGTTCCAACCCTTGCTACATTTGTTAAATTACTGCTAGCACTGCATAAATAAGGAAAGGTTATTCTTCCTTGGCCAGGAAAATAATCTTTCTTTGAATTGATAAATGATTATTTTGTCTGCTCGGTGGACGGACAGATCAAGTAATGGTAATATTGATTCTGCTACAGTTAATTCAAAGATCTAATCTAAATATTTATTATGAATCATAACCAGTTATAATTCGTCATAAATATTTCCCTTTTTGAGTTGAAAAACCCTACACTACGAGAATAGTTTTTGTACGCAAAGAAAACAAAAATAACGACTTTATTCAACAATTCGTCTCCTCCGCATCACCCTGGTGCCATTTTGGAGAGTATCCACTGAACACAAACCGCGTATGCTGTTCTGTGTCAGCTGCGTCACGCGGATACGTTTTCTACGTTGTTTACGCTTTGATTTGAACATACAGAAAGTATTATCGTAGCTTCGTGAAATTACGGTTGAACCCCTGATGTCACATGGATTATTTTTACCGATCTCCTTGCTACGTTTCTGGACCTTGATCGTAGTAGTTCCATTGCTGTCTATAGGAGGATCAGAGAGTTCTCAGAATTCATCAAAAATATCTTAATTTGTGTTCCGAAGATGAACGAAGGTCTTATGGGTTTTGAACGACATGAGGGTGAGTAATTAATGACATAATTTTCCTTTTTGGGTGAACTAACCCTTTAAGCTTAGTGAATATTATGTACAGTAAGCACTAGAACTAGAGACTTGTGCTACTTGGGGTAGTGTTTTAAATAATTTTTGCACAAAAAAGCAAAATTAAAGTTTATCAGAAGGAAAGAAAAGATGCACAGTGGCAAATCTTTTGCATTGTTTTTTGTAGTAATTCAATTGTTTTAATATGAATATTGTTTTAATAGAGTGTTCAGTACAGTAATTGTCTGTACATCTAAATCAGTACTTTAAACTTTTTGTTGTCTAAGAGCTTCGTATAACAACTTCACAAAAACATATCAGTGGCATAAGACTTATGTATTATGTAAGATGCTTGTAATCATTGCTTTCATAATTTATGCTTAAATACAGTCATAATCTACTTATATGATTTGTATTATCCGGGAACTGTACAAATACTGTGGCATATGGACATTACTCTTTTTATTTGTAACAAAGTAACATGCATTTTCTGTAAAGCTGTATTGAAATATGTATTGTGAAAAGCACTATACAAATAAACTAATTGTATTTGAATGCTAGATATGTATACAACTTATGTGTGTGTGTGTCTGTGTGTGTGTGTAGGCATATATATATATATATATATATATATAGAAAATGAGCTGGCCCAGATCCGGCATGGTTGTGTAGGCCTATATATATATATATATATATATACACACAAAATGAGCTGGCCCAGATCCGGCATGGTGCTGGACAAGATCCGGCCCACATTTGGCCCAAATCACCATAAAGGAATCCGCATCTGGTCCAGAGCTGACCCAGTTCTGGTCCAGATCTGGAAAAACGGATCCGTGCCGGTATTGGCCCGTTGTGCCAAAAGACACCGGCCCGAGTCCGTTGTGCGGATCTGGACCAGAACTTCAGATGGGTCTGGCCCAGATGATTTTTGCTATCTGGGAAGCAAGCAGTATTTACTTGAGTTCATTTGTCACACTTGAAATGGGATTCGGTTGCATTGCATTTTGGGATACCATACTGAGTATAGTGTTTTCTGATTACATACAGCACATTTTGATAGATATAAAGCATGCATATTTTATATGGGTGCCAGATGTACATTATGTGATGTTAATTAGAATATTTCAAGACAAAACAAAGTTGCATGTTGTTAAGAGAAATGTGAAGTCAGCATTTCATTTTGTGAAATTCTAAACCAAAATGTGATTTTGTGCATCAGCAAACTGCATTTCATCCACAGAATGAGCATTTTGTGAATGAAATGCATTGCATTTTGTTGGATGCGTATTTTAACCAGGAAAGGGGTTGTTTGATCACAAAAAAAAAGAAAATGTGGATGCTTATCTCATAAAAATGAGAATTTAGTGAATGAAATGCATTTTGTGACATGCATGACAAGTGCATTACCCTTATGTGCACAAAATAAGTGCTGACGTATTTCCATTGATGAAATGGCACTCTATTTTGCTTGTTTATTTTTCTGTACAAGGCACTCAATTTCTCATGAAATACTGTGTTTTGTGATACATAATTCAGAAAGAGCCAAGTTACTGGCACTCCATATTTTTGCATTGCATCTACATTGTGAAAAACTATGAATACTGTGTTAGTCAGACAAACCAACTTTATCGTACAAACCTGTGATCGTGTCCTGTTTAAGACAGACCACAGTGTGTGTGTGACAGAGAGTTGTCCAAGTGTGAGCAGTGATAATGACCCTGACACAGGACGCGTTGCCAGATCTTCCCCTCTAACACACAGCACAGGGCCAAGGTCCACGTGTCAGCCAGCTGGCTCGTCCCTCCTGGCCTGTGGTCCGACAACTCTGGAGAACAGCGCTGACACCGCGTGAGAACTGACTCACAGATAGCCTTCCTGCCACTTCACCCAAACACACTCAACCTGCTTATATGTCACCCGTATAGGAATCAGAAAACATAGGTGCATCGCTTTAGCTCTGTGATTCATGGAACAACAGACTCACGCAATCCAGTCATAAAAATGGTATTAACAGTATAACCTGGAATGTCACAGAGTTTGGCAAATTTTGGATGAACAACTCAATCAAATTCCAATATGAATTAGTGTTTGTGAATATTAACGGAGAAATATACTACTGTAAATGCTACTAATGCACTGATAACTACCAAAAACTGGTGGTGATGATAAAGTCACACGTTGAACCTAAACTCATCACAAACATCTTTTCTAAGAGCTGCTGAGGGCAATACTTATATATAGAAGGTGCACAGTGTCATTCACACAAACACTAAACCCCATCATGGTGACACACATGATACTGAAATGATGCAATAAACATTAATTTAACAACATTAGATGTAAGATTAAACCCTAATGTAAACAACCGATAAGAAAAAACTAAGAAGAAACGTTAACAACAACAAAAAAGCATCAAATATGAATTGTCATGCAGGGAATTCTGAGAGTGTCAATTTACGGTTTGTCACTGTAAATTATACAATGGCTTTTTCTTTTTCACTTTCAAGAACCATATTTTTAACAGTATTTTACTGTAAAATTACATTAAATGTAATTACATTTATTCACTGAATATAGTATGGAAACTTATTGTTAACCAGTTAACAGGATTTTACTGTAGCATTTTTACAGTCTTTTACTGTTAAAATCACAATCATTTTTACAGTGTAAATAATCTGTGTGAATGAGCAAAGAGGTTTCGTCAAACTCAAGCTGTTTCTCTAGCCTAATTGAGGACATGAATACATGAACTTCATCTCTGCTCTGAGAGCCACTTCACCAGCATTTCACTTTTATTTTGATGGGTTGAAGGACGGCGCTGATAGTGCAATTAAAGTACAGTATAATGTACTTTTCAATGTAATAATAATAATAAAACAAATTATTAAAACAAAAAAGTACATCATCTTTTAATTTTAACCATAAACCTCTGTTGTGCAATGTGCAGCTCATTGTTTACCAAAAAATAAAAGGAAATGTTACATTTTCATTTGATTACATTTGAAAAGATTTTATGCTTTCATTTGATTACCACCATTTTGATAATTGATTTTTTATTAAATTATTATTTATATAATTTATTTATTTGAAATTATTTATAAAATTATTTGTATTATTATTTTAATTAAGCCATTAAAATCCAGAGAAATGTGGAAACAATAAAACAGAAACTGGGAAAAACAAAATGGATTTTAATTTACATAATAAAATGCAAATTGACACATAATGTAAATTAAAATAAGAAAAAAATATGTTTTTTTTTTTACTTTTATTAAATTGATGTTAAACAAATAAATAAATTCACTTAATTAGACATACTTGATTACTAATGTTTAACTTAACCTTTAAAATGGAATCCAGAAAAATTTAAACTGAAAAAAAAACAAAAAAAAACAGGATTTGGTAAAAAATGAAGCTGATTTCATATAGGGCCATAATTATGTGAGTGTTTTGAGCGTCTGTTTGTTCCATCTTTCCATCTGTCTCTTTAGAACGTGATGTTGGTGTTAATTTGTTTGTGCAGATGCATGTTTTCATGTTTCAGATGTAGATCGTCAAAAAGCATCAGCTGGTTATGATGAAAACAGCTGACAAGCATTGCACAACGAGATTAGGATGAGTTCCAGGATCAAAATCAGAAGAAATTGGAGGTAATACGTGTAATGAGACTTTCTAATTATATTACAGAATTTACACTTCTGTTCATGGGTTATCTAGTTTACTCTCTACTAAATGCCTCAACAGATTTCTTTAAAAGGTGTGACTGCTAGTGACTAGTTCTTGCTCAAATGAGCTCATTTTGTCAGTACTTTGTAAACTCAACTTTGTTTCCAGGATTTATTGAGCCAAGCGCGTTTAGATAAGGATGTTGATCCAGGAACACGTCCTACATCATCAGATAAACTCAGGCTCAGTGAAGGTGAAAAGTTTGTTGGGTGGACAGATGGATGAGCCGTCTGAAACCTGCTCCGGCGTGCCTGATTAAACCTCCCTGATCTGCTCCCTTACCACCTTATTACTGTTCACTCACCCACTTTCACTTCCTGCTGAGAGAGGAAGTGACACAATCTGTCAGGCGCAGCGGTGCGCAGTGTGAATCGTCACCTGCCTGCCGTACGACTTACCTCAGATCAGAAATCTCCTGCTCTTGCTCTAGTAAAACAACATAGCAACTAAACGTGCATTTGCTGAAGGAAATAGCAGAGTTTGGAAGGCAAATGAAAATTAATCATGTTAGAGTTTTGGGTTGGTTTGTGGTTTTAATTCTGCATAAATGAACTCACCACTAGGTGATATTAAATATTCACAACATATTCATAATGACTTTGCTGGGGAAATACAATTAAGCCACGCCATGAATAGTGTGATGATTTCATGCACTTTTTATTTGGCCATTATGATTTTGCAATCTGAGACTATGTGCATGTTAAGATGAAGTTGTTTTTATAACATCTTTTGTTTAAAGTTTGAACAAAAGTAAGATTAGAGTTGGTAAATTTGATTCATTTTCATGAATTTAAACTGTCCATTTCAATAATTTGATTCCAAAGTCTGATTCAATCATTTGATTTATCATTATTCAGACATTCACAAAAGGCCCTGCAAGGCAAGTTTCATAAATTAAAATAATTTAGTCAATATATGTAAATATCGCATGCCTTAAAAATAAAAAATAGGTGAATACGTGTATATATATATATATATATAATTTATAAATATATACATTTGTATTATTTTGTAATATATTTTGCATTATTGTAATTTTTTATGTTTTGAAATAATTGTCATTTATATCACCACCTATATATATATATAGAGAGAGAGAGAGAGGTGGTGATATAAATGACAATTATTTCAAAACATAAAAAATTATAATAATTCAAAATATGAAAAACTTCTGAAAATAACCTTAAGTTTTAGTACTAAAATTACTGAAATAAACTAAAACTAATGTATTTCAATTAAAATTATTTCGAAATATATACAAATAATCACAATTATTTATATATATAATTACCCTGCCCTATAAGCTATGAAAGAGAGTAATTACATATTTAAGTATGCAAATATACAGTAAGACAGAAAACCAGTCATCATTCAGTAAAGTCAGTATGCAAATATTACAGTGACATCATGTAAGAACCTCAGTTCCCTTTCAGTCGGTCACTCTCGACGTCACGTCGGATGACCGACGAATTGG
>NW_015660499.1:993011-1009973 GCF_001515625.1 Sinocyclocheilus rhinocerous | reverse complement strand
AGAGAGGTGGTGATATAAATTACAATTATTTCAAAACATAAAAAATTATAATAATTCAAAATATGAAAAACTTCTGAAAATAACCTTAAGTTTTAGTACTAAAATTACTGAAATAAACTAAAACTAATGTATTTCAATTAAAATTATTTCGAAATATATACAAATAATCACAATTATTTATATATATAATTACCCTGCCCTATAAGCTATGAAAGAGAGTAATTACATATTTAAGTATGCAAATATACAGTAAGACAGAAAACCAGTCATCATTCAGTAAAGTCAGTATGCAAATATTACAGTGACATCATGTAAGAACGTCAGTTTTTCATTGTAGTATGATCTGTTGCCTTGCAAACACTGTAATAATTCCGTTTTAGATGCATGTGAGTGAGTTGCTGAGCATTTGTTGGGTGTGTAGGTGGTGATGTTAGATGAGCCACTCTCAGCCCGGTGCATTGTGGGATGTCTTGAGTTAATTACACACAGATCTCTGTCTCTTTGCGCTTATGGGCTGCAAGAACTGTTGACGACATGCTGCTAAATTGCTGGAGTCTATTATACGCTGCAAATATCGCATAATGTGTTGTGGGTGTTTGAATTGGCTTTGAATGGAAACCCAAGTGTGACTCGGCGCGCCGCAGACTGCAGAACTCAACGCCACCTTAAACAATGCCATTCTCACCCTCGTATCAGCCCAAACCTGTACGCTTTCCTTTCATTCGTGGCACACAACAGGAGGTTTAGTGTTCTCCTTTTGTTTGTGTAGGCGCCCTAAACCTAATGTCTGTTTCTCACTTATAGGCTCTGTTCCAAAACCTAGTGAGCTGCCCACATACTCCTGATCCTGCTACATACCTGCTTCTGACCTCATTCTCTTCCTCATCTTTGGCACTGTTTTTAGACTTATGATATTTTGATGCAATGAAATGATACTAGAGTTTTTGTATTTTGAGTTGGCTTGTTGATATCTTTATATTTTCAGCTTTTATTTAAATTTTTGTAATTTAGCTATGTGCCTTTGATATTGTCAAGTTTAATACACACACACACACACACACACACACATATATATATATATACCTACAGTATATTATATATTATATTGTCAAGGAATGTCAGTTTAAAATTCTATAATTTAAATTATATTTTATTATGTTTTGTTGTTTAAATCTCTGAATAGTTTTAATTTATTTAGCATTAGTTTTAATTTTAATTTTAATTCAGTCAGTCATTTAATTTTGTACTTACAAGTTTATTTCAGTTTGTTGCCAAGGCCACAATTCTAATTCTAATTTAGTTTAGTTTTTTCATCTAATATTTATATTTTGTTTTCATCTCAATTCACGAGCTACAGCTCTGGTGGACAGTCCTGCAGTCAGCATGCCAATTGCACGCTCCCTCAAAACTTCTCAAAAACATGCCTCAAAAACATCTGTGGCATTGTGCTGTGTGATAAAACTGCACATTTTAGAGTGGCCTTTTGTAAAAAGCAAATTATAATAAAAATATTTAATTGAAATAGAATTTTTTATTCAGTGATATATTTTTATATCACTGAATAGTTTTATTTTTATTTCAGTTTTAGTTTTATTTCAGTCAGTAATTTTAATGCTTCAACTGATATTTATTTCACTTAGTTGCCTAGGCAAAATTTCTAAATTTTGTTTAATTTTTCATCTAATATATATATTTGATTTTATTTCAGTTTTATTTCAATTAAATATTTGTTTTTATTATCAATTAAATATTTGTTTGTAATATTGCCTTTTTTATATATTTCTTAATATTTAAAAAATATATATATTACTATCTTATTCAGTAGTAATTTAATTTAATTTAATTTAATTTAATTTAATTACTTAATTTTAGGTAGTTGCCAAGGAAACATTTTTCTTCATTTATTTTATGTTTTTCATATAATATTTTATTTAATTTCAGTTTTAGTTTAATTAAATGTAATTAATTTCATGATTTTTCTTTATATTTTAAATAGATTTATCTTATTTTTATGTCCGTTTTAGTTTTAATTTTACACCAGTTAATTTTAGTACTTCACCTTAAATTTATTTCACTTAAAATGGAAATTTTAAATAGCTTTTGTTTTAAAAACACTGAATTGCTATTGCAACAAGTTTAGTGAAAAAAAATTGGTTTGGTTGAAAAGGTTGAAAAGTACAATAAAGAATCTTCAAGCTAATTATAAATGCCATTATTTTCACAAATATTTGTGTGCACTGCTATTGTATATATTTTTGTGTTTAATAGAGTAGCACTTTATTTGTTTAGCGGCAGCATTATGTTTGTATCATTGAGATACTATTATAGTATTTATTCATTTTTGAATAAGTTTATTTAATATTTTCTGTTTTTATTTTAATTTTAAAGTTTTGACAATTTCGCTGTTTTTGTCATTTTTATTTAGTTTTTGTTCATTTTTAGTTATTTTAGTGCATCAAGTAGAACTAATTGAAAATATTAGAAATAAAAAATAGAAAACAGAAAAGAAAAATAGAAATATTGCCTTGGCAGCTAGATGAAATAAAATAAGTAACTCATTTTATTTTATTTTATTTAAGTTTAAATTTATTTTATATCACGTAACAAAGGTGTTTTGATGATTTAGTTTTAGTTAACTATAATAACCCTTCTGGTAATGGAAAACTCTATTGAAAGCCATGATGAGTCAGACCTTTATTTGTATAATGAGGTATAAGGCAGCTAACTAGGTTTTGAGACAGAGTCTTAGTGTGTATTATCTTGTGTGTGTGTGTGTGTGTGTGTGTGTGTCGCCCTCACTGAACCCATTTGTGATGTAATTGCACATTAGACTCATTTTACAATATTTAAACCTGCTGAACTGAATAATGAACATAAGTGAGTTTTAATATAAACGATAATAACAGCAAACACAAACCCTCCTTCCTCTGTTTCTGTCTTTAATCGCTTTTGCGCTCGGATGATTGCTTTTCTGAAATGACCACTGCATAAATAACACCGGCTAAATTACTTGTAAATGACACTCGGGGATAGTGGATATGAAATACAGGTACTTGATTCACTTAATTCAAACAGAGACCTGGCGGAACAATCAGAGATTATTCACAATTAGACACTGGGAAATTACACCGACAAACAGAGCAAACACACACTCGACGGAGCCTCTGATGACTGTGCGACAACATGCTATGGAGGATTTATGAGAGCAATATGAAAGATGTTTAATATGAGTTCACAATCTGTGATCCAACATAACCGTACTTCATTGAGCAGGTTATTATTAGCCATGCGATTTATGGCGTGAGTTTGTCTGCATGTTTATGCATGATGCGGCACTTTCTGCGTGTCTCCAGTTATTTATTTGTGTTCTGGCATATTGCCATACATAAATCCACATGTAAGATTTCATGGGGTGATGTTTAGCATTTATCTCTCATATGAATAATATTGTGTGGGATAATGCATCAATTGTGGTTTGTTTGTGGTGTTTAAACAATAAGAAATTGCAACTTTATAAGGGTTATTTTTCACTTTTGTAGCTTTTCTCTTTCCCTAGTTCCCTAATGTTTTATTGCACCAAAAACTTTTTCTAAATATCCTAATTAAACTGGCTGTTTTCGCTGCTGTACCTTTTAGATGTCTATATGCAATTGATTTAGTGTTACATGATCAAAACAGTATTTTCAGCTACCGATAGAAGTGTAGTATTCTCAACTCCATTTAACACATATTAACATTTAAATTAAGATAAAAAGCTCACAAATGTACTCACTTTCAGGCCATCCAAGATGTAGATGAGTTTTTTCTTCATGGGAACAGTTTTGGAGAAATGTAGCATTATATCAGTTTTTCACCAATGCATCCTCTGCAGTGAATGGGTGCCGTCAGAATGAGAGTCCAAACAGCTGATAAAAACAAGTAATCCACAGCACTCCAGTCCATCAGTTATCGTCTTGTGAAAACAAAAGTAGTGTGTTTGTAAGAAAACAAATCCATTGTTAAGTCATTTTAACTTTAAACTGTTGACTTTTTTAATTGAGAAAATGTTATTATGGGCTTGTATTTAACCAGAAGCAAGGGTTTAAAGAAAACATCTTAATGATGGATTTGTTTCTTACAAACACAGCTTTTGTCTTCATAAGACGTTAATTGATGTACTGGAGTGGTGTGGGTTACTTGTGGATTATTGTGATGTTTTTATCAGCTGTTTGGACTCTCGTTCTGACGGCACCCATTCACTTCAGAGGATCCATTGGTGAGCAAGTGATGTAAGGCTACATTTCTCCAAATCTGTTCTGATGAAGAAACAAACTCATCTACATCTTGGATGGCCTGAGGGTGAGTCCATTTTTAGCAAATTTTCATTTTTGGGTGAACTATTCCTTTAAGAAATGATCACTTTGGTGATACAATTATATCTCCACACTGCAATATACTGTATGCAACATTAACACAGTATATTTCAGTACATTTAGTTGACAAACAGAAGTTGACATCTATCTATCTATCTATCTATCTATGACTTGAACGCCTTAGAGCTTGATGGTAAAAATCTCCATATCAATTGCAGCTCAGACATTCTGCTAAATATCACCCTTGTGTTTCACAGGAGGAGGAAAGTCATACAGGTTTGGAACAACATGAGGGTGAGTAAATGATGATGCAGTGTTCATTACTGGGTGAACTATTCTTTAATGGCTATTTTATGGGCTTTATGTTAAGATATCTCTTTATTTTATACAGTTCTGATTATAGTGTAACTGGGTGAGGAGTGAACACTACATATACTAGAGGTTGTCATGTTAATTGCTGACAGGCGACATAAACACTAAACACTAAAACTGAAATTGAAGAGAGAAGATTTTATAAACAGGAGATTAATGATGCATATTATTACCTTTTTATTTCTTTTTTATATTCTTGATGCTGTTGAGTTTTATAACTGCAGATGTTACCGTAGGCAGCTATATTTATAATTTATTGAAGTCAAAACATGTGCTAATTAAACAGCACGGCCCAAGTGATGCACTCTCCTTCCTGTAATGTATTTGTGATATTAGGATTAGTGCATCACGAATCATAATATATTCAAAAATGTGCCTGCATAGGGTATTATCTCTGGTTTTGAAGTAATTAATTGGCTAATCACCTCTTTGCGATCGAAAAATGTGAGGCTAGACATTAAATCATAATAAATACATTTTAGGGTAATGAATTCAACTAGATTCACTAGATGCAAATGCACATTTTAATATATTAACAAATGCAAGACATTTTATGATGCCTATCACTGGCACACAGTATGTACTTTCTCCATCACTGGCCGAGTATGTACTTTGAATATGTAAAAATATGCAAATTTGCATTAAACCTATAGCAATTCTTAGAATGATGACTATGCATGGCAGTATGTCTGGTATTTATATGTTTATATACAGTATGTGTATCTACTGTACAGTATTTTAATAAATGCTGTTCTTTTGAATTTTCATGGTCATCAAATAATACTGAAAAAAGTGTATAACTGTTTTCAACATTGATGATAATTAGAAATATTTATCTATATGCAAATCAGCATATATGTGGCACATCATTTTTCAGCTTCCTTGCTGAATAGAAATATTAATTTATATTATGTGCATATTAAGTGTAATAATTTAATTAAATAATTGCATAATTCATTTGCACTTAAAAAATATGCTGTTCATAATGACAAATATTGTGTTTTTCAATAATCCTATCAGGTATAAATAATATTGTAATATTCAAATAATAATAAAAAACAAATGATTATTTATTAAAATATCTATTTATAAAAAAAAATAGTCATTATATTATTTATTTATATTGCTGTCAATTTTTTATCAATTTAATATGCCTTGCTGAAAAAAAAAAAATATATATATATATGTGTATATATATATATAGCTTTTTTCTTTAAATCTTTTTCCAAACTTTTGAATAGTAGATTGTATCACAGTTTCCATATTAGCAGCAGATAATATTTTCAACATTCGGCAGCAAATCAGCATATTAGAATGATTTCTGAAGGATCATGTGACACTGAAGACTGACGTAATGATGCTGAAAATTCAGCTTTAATCACAGGAATAAATTACATTTTAAAATATATTCAAATAGAAAACAGTTTTTAAATTGTAATAATAATTTTAAATTGTAATAATATTTCGTTTTTTTTTTTTTACTGTATTTTTGATCAAATAAATACAGCCTTGGTGCACTGAAAAAAATGATTCTTGGATGGTTTTTAAGGTAACTGGTTGCAATCAATTTATTTTAGCTACATTTAACTGTCAACATATTTTATTTTTATTAAATGTAGCTAAAATAAATTGTTTGCAACCACTTACCTTAAAAAAAATGTGTATCATTTTTTTTTCAGTGTGAGCAGAATTAATTAAAAAGTTTACTGGCCACAAACATTTGAACAGTATTGCATGCAATATACAGGACCGGTATAATGCAACGATAAACGTTTCAAATCATCTGCCATAGAGATGAATGGGAATGCTTTCTCCGTGTACTGTAGACCTCTCTGACTATAATCAAGGAAAGTTCATCTCCAGTACGGCCAAACATGAAGTGCATGAAGACACTCACACGCTGCTTTATATTCAGTAGCTGTGGATGGCTGCGGGTGCTGTAATGCTGATGAGCCTCAGGTCTTCTCCAGGGTTCCTCTGAGATGCTTCTCTGTTGTGTGTGCTGTTGCTCTGCACTGCATCACATGCACCGTCCTGTTGTGTCTGTAATGATTGTGATTGCGCACTGAAACGGCCTGTAATGTGTGACAGCTGGAACAGTTTGTTAATCTAATAAACCAGATGTCAAATGATCTATGATCAGTCTTGCCACATTAAGCATAACTACAAACCCGTATGCTACTCCAGCTCTTCATAAACCTGCACTGGAATAATTAAAAACACCATATTTTACACTTTTACAGCATTTTAGGCACTTTTTTCCCCTCCACTCCTGAACCACAGACAACGTCAGAGGCGTCTTACCTGGGCTATATATATTCAATTTTCATTTTATTTTAGTTCAAGTTTTAGTAGGTCAGTACATTTTTTTGGTAAAGTATCCCTTTAAAGGGAAATGCTACAAAAATGGCTTGATCTGTTTTTTTTTTCACTACCATTGAGAAATTTTAACCAAACTATGTTACAGACTTTTCATTAAGACCCTAAAGAATCATATCAACTTGTGGAAAATGGGCATCCGATGACCCCTTTAATGCTTTCTCCTATCTTAATTTAATGTTTAGAGTCAGTATACTGTAAGTAAGCCATTGATTTTGACTGTATCTGTTATGCTTTCAAAACATTAATCTGGTAGAAATCCACAGTAGAAGTGATTGTAAACCTGCTCTTGAAGAATTAAAATGCCATATTTAGCATTTTCATTTGTTTTTCTTCCTTCCAAAAGGCCCATTTATGATGGTAGTCATTGACCAGCTGGTTTTACCAGTGTTATTTATTTTACTATTATTTCTAGTAAATAATTTGAATTAGATTTCATTTTTATATTTCAGTTTTAATTTGATTTTAGTTTTAGTAAAGGTCAGTAAATAACGATAAATTTTAAACATTTTGGGCAAAATTTGTCTTTGAAATACTTTCTCCTATTTTAACATTTAGAGTCAGTATAAGTAATTTGTATTGATTTTGACTGATGCTTTCAAAAAATTATTCAGGGAGAAATTAACATTTTCAACATTTATAATAATAAGAAATGTTTCTTGAGCAGCAAATCATTATTTTAGAATGATTTCTGAAGGGTCATGTGACACTGAAGACTGGAGTAATGATGCTGAAAATTCGGCTTTGATCACAGGAATAAATTACATTCTAAAATATACTCAAATAGAAAACAGTTATTTCAAATTGTAATAATATTTCACTATTTTTACATATAAATGCATCCCTGGCTGGCATAAAAGCTCAATCCATCCTCAAATATTTAAACAGCAGTGTTTGTCACATAATATATATTTTAGAAAATCATATATTCTGCATTAACAGATTTATTCATCACTGGTGGTTTATTGATTAATTGTGTTTCATGTCTCTCATCAGCTGCCAGACGTGGAGCAGATGCGGTTTCATACTGCTGTGCTGCTAACACACATCAGAACATGAGCAGCAGAAGCAGCGAGGCTCACAGCACAGTGTGTGTCTTCTCTTTCTGATACACTATTACACAACACTGATGCTTCCTCGGCAGAGAGGGAACGCTGATGCAGACTCACTCTTGATACATTCAGGGTAGATTCTTAATGAAATGAGACATGGGGTTCAAGGACAAGGTGAAGTCGTTTCTGTGTGTGTGCAGCAAATGGAATCACAATGTTTCCAAACGGGTTGTTCATTTCTCCCAGATTAATGTTTTGAAAGCATCACTATAGATCTACAGTCAAAATGAATACAAATGGCTTACATTTACTGACTCTAAACCATACTTCCCTCCAAAAATACATTTTATCGCAATTACTAAAACTTAAACTGAATTAAAATGAAGACTGAAAATATGAAAATAAAAGCTATTTCAAAATATTAGTAAATTGTATAACAGTGTAGAAATAAGAGTAAAATAAGACTGGTAAAAACAGCATATGAAATGCTCAACATTACAAAGGGTAAACAAAAACAGTGCATATTTTTGTGAAAACCATAATACATATTTTCAGGATTCTTTGATGAATAAAAGTTCAAAAGAGCATTTATTTGAAATCTAAATCTTTTATAACATCATAAATGTCTTTACTGTCACTTTTATAGTGACAGTAATAATAGTGACAAAAAAGAGCTGCAAAAATGATCCAAAAGCACAATAGAAATATATTTAACAACAACAATGTATATATTTATTAATAATAATTTATACAATTAAGATTATATATACAGTAGTTATTATGTTATTTCCATAACAATGAGAAAACATTAAGGTAGAAATGTATACCTCCAAGGTTACAGTAATTATTGTTATTCTTAATATGAATTATTATGAAAACAACTATATATACACACACACACACACACCAACACACACACACACACATATATATTGTTATGGAAACACATAATACATTTACCGATTCTGATGCCACTTAATAATTCTGTTTCCAAACCGACAAGATCAAGGTATAAATTTACTCGAGGAAAGAGTACCATCCCACCTGACAGAACTGGAGAGGATCTGCAAGGAGGAATGGCGGAGGATCCCCAAATCCAGGTGTGAATAACTTGTTGCATCTTTCCCAAAAAGACTCGTGGCTGTATTAGATCAAAAGGGTGCTTCTATTAAATACTGAGCAAAGGGTCTGAATAGTTAGGACCATGTGATATTTCAGTTTTTCTTTTTTAATAAATCTGCAAAAATGTCAACAATTCTGTGTTTTTCTGTCAATATGGGGTGCTGTGTGTACATTAATGAGGAAAAAAAATTAACTTAAATGATTTTAGCAAATGGCTGCAATATAACAAAGAGTGAAAAGTTTAAGGGGGTCTGAATACTTACCGTACCCACTGTATATATTGTTATGGAAACGCATAATACATTTAATGATTCTGATGCCACTTAATAACTCTGTTTCCAAACCGACAAGATCAAGGTATAAATTTACTCCAGAGAGGTAAGAGTAAGAACAGCGGGTAAATATGCACACTAAAAAAATAACAACCAGGACACGCTCGCGGTGGATTAGAGAACAAAGACAAGATGTGAACAAGACACAAGTACTTCAGCAATAAAAACAAAACAAAACAGACGTGAGAGTAAAATCCAAAGAGGCGACAGGTTCAGAGACTTTGTCTGAGGAGCAGGGCTTTGTATTTAGAAATGAAGATCTTGAGGAAGCAGCTGCGCTGTTGTTGATTAATCAGATGATGCTGTTGAGTCTCTGTTGGAGTCGTCTAGAATCACACAGGTGGAAGATGTTAATTTTACACACCAGCACATCTCGTGGAAAACAGTGCAGCTGAGCTGAATGAAAAGATGACCTTCAGACGCACAGGATCTGCTGTCTGTTAATATGATTATATGCAACTTTCTGAATCACTTCAGTCACCCAGTGAGTCACTTCAGTGGTCCCACAAAGAATAATCACAAATTAGATATTTTGACTAGATAGCAATGAGAATGTTTATAAACTTATTTTGTCTAGCTATCAGTTAGTTACATTCTTCACATTACATTCAGAGCTAAATATATGTATATTAATTATTAATGCATTGTTCAAACTGTGAATGCCGGCAATTTCTAATATGCTTTTTCATGGATTCTTTGTCATTTCAAATAGTAAAATCGCCCCAGCAGTACACTGTAAAAAAGCCATAAAATTTACGGTAAAAAAAACGGCAGCTGTGGTTGCCAGAATTTTACCATAAAAAATACGGTAGCAACGTTTTAGGGTTTACGGATTTAACTTAAATGTACAATTAAAAACCGTATTTCTTTAACTGATGTAATGTTAATATACCAACCTATTGAAGTACTGAAATCTGTTTTGTGCCTACACTTATAACCATCAAAATCAGGTGGGGATGAGAAAGTCACATGATGAACCAAAACTCACCACAAGCAGCTTTTCCCACAAGCTGAGAAAGCCAATACTAATATATATATATATATATAGAAGTTGCACAGTGTCATTCACACAAACACTAAACACCATCATGGTGACACTCATAAAACTGAAATATGCAATAAACATTAATTTAACATCATTAGATGTGACATACAACCATAATAAACATAACTGATAAGAAAAAACTAAGAAGAAACATAGTTATTTCAAAGAAAGTCATCAAATTTGAAATGCAACGCAGGGAATTCTGGGAACATCAATTTACGGTTTGTCCCTGTAAATTATACAGTCTTTTTGAAAAACGGTAATTTTTTGTAATATTATATGTATATTAGGTATATATTTAGGTGTTAAATATACATATAAATATACATATATTAAGTGCACAGTATATTTGTGTATATTTAAAAATAAAATATATTTAATATGTATATCTGATATGATTATGGAAAAAACATCATGTGTATATGTATGTGTGTGTATGTGTATATATATATATATATATATATATATTTATATATATATTCCTCTAATGCAGGCTCTCAGGGGGAAATCAAATGAAGTGTCTCACTGCCGATATGGCGCACACTGCCAGCTTTAATCACAATGTTCATAATAAAGTGCTGTTTGCATGATTATTCCTCAAGGTGTTTCAGTCTGTAGAGTGAATAATTAATTTCCCCATTTAAGTGCCATGTGTGATGTATGATGTTTGGCAAAGGTGACTCCAGTGCAAAGTTTCCTGCATGAAAAGTTTTATGAAATGGAGCTGAATCTGAAAGCAGAAGGAGAATAACACAGCAGATCGTATCTGTTAGCGTTCACTGTTTATCTGAGAGTAATTGAACAGCTGTGGTGATTTAGCGCTAATAAGAGAGTTAATGAAACATCTGGAAAATGCAAACATGTTGCACTCCGGCTGTCTGATTGTATAGCTACACACACACACACACACATCGATACGATAGACAAATGACCAAATAATCTAAATAATGCATATTCACTCTCATAATTCCTACTGCAGCTGCCTGGGGTGTGGAGCATCTTGACAGTATTGCAAACACTCACATGCGTCCGTGTCTGAACACACAAATGAGCAGTGATTTGTGCTCTTAAATGCTGCGGTGTTGAGAGACGGAGCCGCAGAGGGAGGGCCGCACAATTGATTTTATTTGTCCTTTCTTGCTTCCTCGTCTCGCTTTCAACATCTGAAGTAATCTCTGATTAAGTGTAAGATGACTAAAGCGACTGCCCACACCACACAAACACACACACACACACACACACACACACACACACACATCATAATGTGTCATTATGGGTGTCAAATATATATATATATATATATAAAGTATGTGTGTAAGTAAGTGTATAAATATATATAAAGCATGCTCAATCTTCAATTTATTCAATTACCAACTAGCCATTCCACAATTGTAAAAAAAAAATTGTTTTTATTGTTATTTCTATTAAATGTATATAGTTTAATATGAATTATTAATTAAATTAATAATTTAATATACATGATTTAGTAATTGCTTTTAAAATAAATAAAATACGTTTGAATATAAATATATGATTTTTCACATTATTTATTATCTGAATATTTTTACACCTGATTATTGCAAAAAAAAAAATCATATTTGTCATTGTGAACAACATTTTTTATGAGCAGTAATAGAATTTTAAAAGCAATGCAATGGAGTGAAACATTCCAAATACAAGAAAAAAACACCTGTAAAAAAATAAATGCAGAAAATTCCTTAATATTTTTTATGGTGCAGTACATGTTGTTTTTATGTTATATATTTATATTTGACGTTATATTTATCATTTATATGCATATTACATGTAACCATTTAATAATAATAATAATAATAATAATAAAAAATTTAATTTAATAAAAAAGTATTATTTAAAACTGATAGGAATTATATTTTTAAAAATGGATTTCAATATTAATGGATTTTAATAGATTAGATTATTTTGTTTCTTCAAACTCTAGGTTAGCATAAAAATAGAACACGATTGACATAGACTGAAATGCTTCCATGTTTTCCAGGATTTTCCCAGCATCCTCAGCTGACTCCGCCTCTTAACCAGCTTCTGGATTAAACAACATGTGAATACGAGTCGACATTGCTGATTGACAGCAGCCCATGTGATCACAGAACATTCAGCCAGCTTCTGAATTCTGGGGGCTGTTTCATAAAACAAGTTTACCAAATAAGCCAGGTTTATTTCAGTTAGTCTGACTTGTTGTCACTTGATTTGGCTCGAAATAAGTCAGACTAACTGAAATAAGCCTGGCTTATTTAGTAAACTTGTTTTATGAAACAGCCCCCAGGTCAGTTTCCAGATGATTATCTACCAATTAGAGGTTTGGCCAATCAGGGCACAGATTCCTTAGGGTAATCAGCCAATTAGAGTTGAGGCCGTGTCGTGTGGGCCAATCAGAGTCTGAAGCTAAGAAGGTTAGCTGGAAGGTTGTCGGCGAGAAAAAGTTGTATTGCAAAAGCTATTTACTGCACAAAAGCAACAGTAATAAACAAAAACAGCAGCTCTTTCACCTCTTCCACTTCTATAAAAACAGCCGGCTTACTTTGGAGGTCAAAGCAAGCGGAGAATAAAAAACAGGACATAAAATCTGCTGCTGAGTGCAGGCTAAAATGTGTAATCTGTGTGAAGCGGTTTTGTCGGCAGTGGCCGGGGCAGCAGAGATCTGTGCTAGTTGGAGGATTGCTTCTTCAAATCCCAGTCAGGACCCCGGAGGGGCTTGATTTGGCTGTTTGTTCCAGAGTTCTCATGCTTTCTGTGTCCAGCGCTATTGCAGCCTTCGGCAAGGCACTTACCTCCAGAACCTGGGTGAAAGGACACTTCTGTGATCGCTCTTCCTTACAGTTATGAGCTAAACACAATCCTGATGCGCTGGCTGAGGGAATTTATCAATATATACTGGGCAAATGTTTGGAATAATTACAATTTTTATTGTTTTTGAAAGATGTCTGCTCACAAAAGCTGCATTTATTTGATCACAGATACAGTAATATTGTGAAATATTATTACAATTTAAAGAACATATATTAAAGTGTAATTTATTCCTGTGATCAAAGCTGAATTTTCAGCATCATTACTCCAGTCTTCAGTGTCACATGATCCTTCAGAAATCATGCTGTTTTGCTGCTCAAGAAACATTTCTGATTACCATTAATGTTGAAAATCTGCTGCTTAATATGGAAACTGTAATACACTACCATTCAAAAGTTTGGGGTAAAAAAAAAAAAAGTATTAATACTTCTATTCAGCAAGGACATATTAAATTGATAATAATGGCAGTAATATAATTAAATAATATAATAATTAGCTTGAAAATAAAAAAATATATTTTATTTTATTCTGTTAATATATTAATATTTTATTATTTGTATTATTTGAATATTCTCATTATTATTACAATTTTTTTATGATTTAATTATTTAATATCATATTTTTATATATATTTTTTTTATTTATACCAAATAGGATTATTGCAAAAGCATCATTTGTCATTATGAATGACATGCATATTTTTACATGGAAATTAATTATTAGAATATTTACATTAAATTATTAAACTTAATATACATATAAATTAAAATATATATATTATTACCTTTATTCAGCAAGAATGCAATAAATTGATTTAAAAAAAATGGAAGTAATAAATAATATAGCAATTAGTTTTAATATAAATAAAAATATATTTTAGTATATTAATAGTATATAATGTTACAGAAGATTCTATTTCAAATCAATGCTTTTTTTATTTATCTAAGAATCCTGAAAAAAAAAACTTAAGGTTTCCACACAAATATTGAGAAGCAAAACATTTTCAACATTAATAATAGAACAGTTTTATTAGAATAGTTTTTAAAATATATACAAAACAGTTACTTTAAATTGTAATAATATTTCAAAACTTTATTGTTTTACAGTAGTGCAGCCTTGGTGAGTATAAGGGAGTTTTTATTTTTTTATTTTTTTAAACAAAAACAGTAAGAAATAGTAACGTATGACCACAGAATAGATGTATAATTGATGCATAGCCAAACAGGTACAGCTCCATCTTTGATTATAAAAGACAAGAACCCTGTATCTGGCCTCGTCTGTGTGTATGTGCGCGCACAAGGAAATGATTTCTTCATCTGACGCGAAAGGAAAGCAGCAGAGAGAAAAAGGGAATAAGAGACCAAACAGACTAATAGAGGCGGTGCTGAAGTTGTTCCCGTCTGTCGGCGAGATCCTCCACACTCTCATTAGAAAGCAGGAGACGCACTCACTCTCCTCACACAAGAGGCGATTGGACAGTAATTCTCATTCCAATTACTCACCAGCAGAGAGAGAGAGAGGGAGCGAGAGAGAAACAGTGGATCTGTTAAATGTTTCTATTGTCCATGCCCTGAAGATCAGAACCCTATTACCGGCCTGTCCCTGCTTCGAACTCACAGAAAGCTTCCTGCTGCATGACAAATGAGCTCAAGCACTCCAAACGCTTTCCTGAACACTCACCTCAAACTTCAGCACAGAGCCAACAAACACCAACCTCAGGCTAGCGTACTAGACATATTTACTTGCTTAATAAATGTTCATGGTGTTATTGTGCATGATTCATCAAGGAACATCAACTAATTAATTTTAATTTTTCATTAAAAACTTCTTCCACATCTTAAGTCATCCAATTTTTTTTTTTTTTTTTAAGACATAAAGGTGAGTAACTGAGATACACTACCGTTGAAAAGTTTGGGTTGGTAAGATTTTTTTAATGTTCTTGAAAGAAGTCTCTTAGGCTGCATGTATTTGATCAAAAATACTGTATTGTGAAATATTATTACAATTTACAATAACTCTTTTATATTTCAATGTATTTTAAAATGTAAGCATCATTATTTTAGTCTTCAGTGTCCCATGATCCTTCAGAAATCATTATAATACAGTATGCAGATTTGCTGCTCAAGAAAAAAAATTTTTTTCTGCTTTATTTTTTTTTTAAGAAATCATGATACACTACCAAAAATTTGGAGTAAGGTTTAAAAAATTAAAAAATAAATAACAATATTAATATTTATATTGAGTAAGGGCCCATTAAACTGATAAAAATGACAATAATATAGATAAATAAATAATTTTAAAATAAATCGATATATAATTGAATATATTAATAATTCATTAATTATTTTATGTGAATTTTACATGTTATTTATACTGGATAGAATTATTGCCATGCAAATTAATTATTACATTATTTATGTTATATCACGAAGTTAATATGCATAATATACATTCTAAAAATACTTTTTAAAACAGTCATGCTGCCTAATAATTTTCTTTGGAGTCTGTGATGCATTTCTATTTAGTATTTTTGATGAATAGAAAGTTCAAAAGAACTTTGATCAATTTAATGCATCTTTGCTGAATAAAAGTAATAATAATAATAATAAAAATAAAAATAAAAATACTACTGACCCCCAAACTTTTAAATATAATATGTATTCTGGAGCCATACAGTAAGACCAAGCTGAAATATAAATGGCTATTCCCTGAAAATCAATCCCATGTTTGGTTTCAAGCAACAACATTTTTATTTCTCACACAAAGCTATATTTCTTTAGAAGACCTTGAATATATTTCGACATATGAATAGAAGTCATCAAGGAACAGTGTCCTTTCTGGAGCTTGACAGTGTCTATTAACTTTCATTGTATTGAAGAAACAGAAAAAAACAAGGACACTTTGCCCAACTTTTGCTTTGTTTCACAGTAGAAAGCAAATCATACAAGTCTGGAACAACATAAGGTAAATGATACCAAAATTTTTAACCTGTTAACCAGTGTTATCAAGGTCAAAAATATCATTAAAATCACAATGAATAAAATTATTGTGTTGCATTATTTCCAATTAAACAGTCTAATTGTCACGTTCGCTACTGTGAGGGAGCGAGGAACGAGGAGACCTGGAGTAGGCTACATCAACAAGGAGACTTTATTAATCCAACACAAGGGAACCAGGAAAACACACGTAGCAGATGAGGTTGACAAACAATACCGGACCACGAACTCAAAACAGGAAACACTATAAATACACATGACGAGGGGATGATGAGTCACACCTGGGATCAATAGAACTAAACGGGGAACACCTGGAACAAATGAAAAGGTCAGGAACGGGAAGGACCAAATATGGGCATAGAAACACATGGGAAAACCAGGACAAGGAGTACATGGAACAAAGAAACACAAAACAGGTCCATAACCCTGACATTACTCCCCACTCCCGGAAGGCGCGTCCCGCGCCGTAACAATTCCACCAGGGAAGGG
>NW_015660499.1:981617-992581 GCF_001515625.1 Sinocyclocheilus rhinocerous | reverse complement strand
GTTCAGGAGGCCATGGCGGAGCAGACAGTTCAGGAGGCCATGGCGGAGTAGGGAGTTCAGGAGGCCATGGCGGAGTAGGGAGCTCAGGGAGCCATGGCGGAGCAGACATTTCAGGAGGCCTGGCCTCGGCACTCGGCCCGGACTCCACGGACGGACCCCTACTACCCCCAAAAAAAATCCTTGGGGAGAATATCATCTTTAGAGGCCCTCTGTAGGCCTAACTCGGGAACTGTGGCCCTCCCTGGGCTGGATGTGGGAACTGGAGCCCTCTCTGGGCTAAACTCGGGGACTGGAGCCCTCCGTGGGCTAAACTCGGGGACTGGAGCAAGCTCTGGGGCTGGATGAGGGTGGAGAACAGTCTTTTTCTCCTCATCCTCCTCTTTTGGTTAAAGGAGAACGGCGCGGCCAGTGGGCTTGACATCGGTGTGGCAGGCGGGCTGGTTCTGGCACGGGGCAGGACGCTCTCCAGACACCCGAGGATCCCTTCCCTCCAGCGTAGTCCCGTGGTGTCTGGGAGGTCCACGGGGCGATGGTAATTGGTCCCGTGCCAGAACAAAGAGTTGATGGTGGCGTCATCTAAAGCCGTCGCCGTGGCGAGCCCGCAGAACTCCCTGGCATACTCGACAAAGGGGAGATCTCTACGGGCTAGCGCGATGAAGCATGCAGCAATCTCCATAATCGCGGGGGGGAAACACGGAAAACAAAAACACTTTCAAATAACCGAAAACAAAAACGGGGAGAAGGGGCGCGCTTACTTTCTGTTTCGGTGCTGTCTTCTGTCACGTTTGCTACTGTGAGGGAGCGCGGAGTGAGGAACGAGGAGACCTGGAGTAGGCTACATCAACAAGGAGACTTTATTAATCCAACACAAGGGAACCAGGAAAACACACGTAGCAGATGAGGTTGACATAAACAATACTGGACCCTGAACTCAAAACAGGAAACACTATAAATACACATGACATGACGAGGGGATGAAGAGACACACCTGGGCTCAATAGAACTAAACGGGGAACACCTGGAACAAATGAAAAGGACAGGAACGGGAAGGACCAAATATGGGCATAGAAACACATGGGAAAACCAGGACATGGAGTACATGGAACAAAGAAACACAAAACGGGTCCATAACCCTGACACTAATGTAGAAGTATATGTTCCAAACCTGTATGAGCAGAAAAAAAAATACTATGGAAGTCAATTGCTACCAGTAACTGTTTGGTAACCAACATTCTTCAAAATATCTTCTTTTGTGGTCAATAGAAGAAAAAAACTCATACAGGTTTGGAACAACTTGAGGGTGAGTAAATGATGACAGCATTTCAAAGTATCATTAAAACACTGATGTAGTAAATTAAAAAGCAGTCTGCCGAATTGATTAATTCTTACCATGTTTACTATCACATCCATCCAGTGCCGTGGCTGGCTGAGGGTGATAATGCTCATCACAGTGATTGTGTTCACACCTTCAGAGCAAAATGAAACGTCTCTGGGATCAACACACGGCGATCAGACGCATGAACCCCTGAGGACTGACGCGGGACACACACACGTCAAAGGGAATGTGTGTGTGTGTGTGTGTGTGTGTGTGTGAACTGTAATGACATTTCACATCCACATTTCTCAAAAGCACCAGCCAATATCTAGTTAAAGGATGCGTGCAGACTTCTCAGTGACGTTTGACATCTCGGTGTGGAGTTTATTCCATAATTGAAATAAAAGAAGAAAATTAATGTTTGTCACACAGTTCTTAATGCAATCTGTTCTGTGGTCAAGTATAATAATGTTAAACTGTAGACCATTGTTACAACTGATTTCCTGTACACAGTAGATTCAAAAGGTACGCTTGAAGGAATAGTTCATCCAAAAAATGAACACTTGCTGAATATTTACTCCCTCTCCGGTCACTGGAGGAAGCATTATTATGGATTATGGAATATTTTGGCCAGAAGCAGTTTAAAGTTAAAAACGCCTTAATGAAGGATTTGTTTCTTACAAACACGCAGCTTTTCAATTCATAGGACATTCATTGATGGACTGGAGTGGTGTGGATTACTTGTGGATTATTGTGATGTTTTTATCAGCTGTTTGGACTCTCATTCTGACGGCACCCATTCACTGCAGATGATCCACTGTGTGACAGTTGCAATATAAGATGACAGAACTTAGCTATACAATTTTCACACAGAAATTGCTTATACATTTCATGAATAATTACGAAGAAATAACAAATAACACATAAAATTAAATGTGGCATTTTAAAGTAAAAGACTGAAATGGTATTTCCCTTTCATGGGAACTTCGAACTGCGTCCTCTAGGGGTCGCTATGGGGAACGCCTCGTCGTGACCCGTGTCTGAAGCATACATTGAAAAAACACCAACTCGTTGGCCGGCGACAGCCATGACGTCACTACCGGTGCGACTATAGTATAAATAGGCGCGGGGAGCACACATCATTCTCTTCTTCGTCTTCATTGACTGTTTTGTTTGAAGCGTGCATTTCTGTGGTAAGAGCGATCTATTCATCTCATTATGGCGAGCACTAGCAAAGCATTTAAGGATGTGTGCATCCGTGTTGACGTTGTTTAACATCTGATGACACACACGATCTATGCATTATTTGTTTGGGCGAAGAGCACGCACGCGATGCCTCCGAAGGGGCAATCAGCGTGCACTGCGAGCGTTTTTTCCAAGGAAAAAAAGCTCCGCTCTCGTTTGTCTCTCTTTTCGAGGAAAGAGGCGCAGCCATCTGCTTCCCGCGATTCAGGACCCGCCGCAGCTGAGGCACGGAAGGGAATGAGCTCGTGGGGATCACAGGTGGACCTGGCCGATGAGTTTAAAGAGGGGCTTTCCCGCTTGCGCTCATCGGCAGCGGGCGAGAGACAGCCGCTGGAGGATGATGTTCTCTCTTTAACATCATCTGATCCAGGGGCCAGTGCTCTGCTGGGTTCAGCCCAGCAAAAGCAGGAAATGTCTGAGGAGGGCAAAGAAGCTGAGGCTGAGCCTTCCCAATCCTCCTGACGCAAGCTTCAGATGAAGAAGTGAATGATGTGTGCTCCCGGCGCTTATTTATACTATAGTCGCACCGGTAGTGACGTCATGGCTGTCGCCGGCCAACGAGTTGGTGTTTTTTCAATGTATGCATCAGACACGGGTCACGACGAGGCGTTCCCCATAGCGACCCCTAGAGGACACAGTGTCTCGTTCCCTACTCAGGGAACCATGGTTACATAAGTAACCTGAGACGTTTCTTGTGAAACGTATTTCGAAAATCTTTAATTATTTACAACTTCAAAAAAAAATATTTTTTTTACAGTAGTTCATATGTTCATACAAAGTTGACAATCTCAAAGTGTCTTAAACTTTTTGACATTTTGAACAATATGTCTATTATGTCATATTTTTAAAACTTAATCTTCAAAATGTTGTGTAATGCTTTCATTAAAGTGAGCTTATACTATTTAAAATAAATGTAACTAGTTTTGATACAATAATAATTTTTATTATTATTCTTTCTGGGGCCACTGTGTCTGTGCTGGTTTCATCTCTTATATTCATGGACGTCCGTCTCTTTTTAAAAAAAAGTTTGAATAAGTGTATGTATATGGGAGAGCCATCAGGAAGTAGCACAGGCTTAGTTTATATACATATCTAATGCACTTTATTCCAGTTCTTATAAAGTCATACTTATGTGATGAACAACCTTAAACTGAATTTGATTTCAATTAATATTTACTGAAAATCTTCTCTGCTATAGATTACTCAAGTGTGGTGCATCAAGACCAGTCTTATTTTAGTATAATCAAGATACTATATTATAGTCTTTATTAATATTTTTCAATTCAATTTTTTTAGTATATGTGTGTGTATGATGCTGCAGTCTTGTCTTTGTAGAGCAAAGAGCAGCATGAACATTGTTGAACACAGCGTTTCACTGAAGAACCTCAAGAGGGTGAGTGAATGACGACTGAACTGCAGTATGTTCAAATATAAGCAACTCAATTTGAAAAAGTGTAAAAAAGTGTATTTGCAATATGAAACACATTTAAATGAACTACTGTATAAGCAGAGAATTACGGGTGTCAAATTGGCTTCTCCTGCGCTCGAAATTCTTACAAAAATTGCAGCATGCCAAATCTGCAGTGTAATAAAGAAGTTGTGAGTTATGAGATGGTCTTTTGCCGGGCATAATGGGAGTTAATCAAATTTCCCGACTGTGGTTTCTACTGTGATTGGTGTTGGCGTGGAGCAGACCTCGGGCGATCCTTCATTATGAAAGTTCAGTGTCATCAAACACTCTGGGTTCGGGTCAGAAGTTTCTCAGGTTTAATTCGACACCGCAGATAGAAGTCTGAGAGTCTGTAATTGACAGTACAGAAATAAATGAACTTGAAATGACTTAATCTGTTAGCAAGACGATTTTTACCTTTTTCTTATTTTTTCAAAGCTTCATAAAATATGCTTTTACACCATGTTATTGTTAGTATTATTTTCAACACTCTACAGTTTATAAACATTAACAAATACTAATGATAAATGTGTTAAAATTAAATAATTCATGTTAGCTAATGTTAATAATAAGTACCTTGAATGCAATGTAAGCTGCTTTGGATAAATGTGTCAGTGCATAAAAGCGATCAACTCCAGTCCATCAGTTAACATCTTGTGAAGTGAGAAGCTGCATGTTTGTAAGAATCAAATCCAACATTAAAGGCAGAGTAAGTGATTTCTGGTAGCCTCAGTTTTCTAAAGAGTTTTTGAAAAATCACATACCCTGCCTTTAAGGTATTTTAACTTTAAACCATTGCTTCTTGCCAAAATATGAGTCCATAATCTTTCTTCAGTGAAAAAGACCATCTCCTGTTGTCCTCTCACATCTAAATCCACCAACATATTTTGGACTGTTTTTGCTTCTAAACAGTGCTTGATCTGTGCATATTTCTCTCCTGATTCAGACGAGATTACTTTTTTCACTGGGAAAAAAAAAACAATTTTATGGACAAAGGACTCATATTTTAGCAGAAAATAGCAGTTTGAAGTTAAAACATCTTAATGATGGATTTGTTTCTTATAAACCCGCAGCTTTTCACTTTACAAGACATTAATTGATGGACTGGAGTGGTGTGCATTACTTGTGGATTATTATCAGCTGTTTGGACTCTCATTCTGACGGCACCCATTCACTGCAGAGGATCCATTGGTGAGCAAGTGATGTAATGCTACATTTCTCCAAATCTGATGAAGAAACGAATTCATCTACATCTTGGATGGCCCGAGTACATTTTCAGCCATTTCTAGTTTTTTGGTGAACTATCCCTTTAACTTATACATATTACAATTGCTTTTACAAAAAACACAGCCTTGTATATAATTGGCTAAAACTTAGATGTCCGTCTTCCATTTACATCCACAACATATACATGTATATTTAAACACATGTTCACGTGTGGTCTGTTGAAGTGAGTTAGTTTCCTGTACCATCTCTCATCTATCTCCTTTTCTGCTCCTTCTATAATGCATGAGATCTGATGAATGTCTGACGAAGTCCCTGTTTCATGTTCCTCCGCATAAATATGGCCGTCTACAGGGAACCACGCCTGAACTCCTGATGTTTCTCCATCTGTTTAAAGATCTACGGGAGCTTCAGCCCTCGGCGCGCTCGCACGTGTCTCTGCTTCTCGCTGGGAGTTTACCTGCGAGGGAAGAAACACATCAGCGGCGGTGTCATTAACTGTTCGAGAGCACAAGACTGATATGGAGAGGTAGCTTATGGTGTTTGTTCATCTATTAAGAACTCCTCCAGATGGGGAAGGAACCCGAGACTGTCATTTACCTCCTCTTCGCGCCTTCATTAGTGTCTTGCGCAGGATTTTGGAAGGCGCTCGTATCTTCATCAACACAAACAGTTTGAGAAGTGTTGCTAATGTGCTGAGTCATTTGCTGAGGGCTTTTCTGATTCAGTCTGCTCGTGTTCAACATTTGTACACTCGCGTAATGCAGCTGAGCCTTATTATTGAATGGCACATTTACATACTGCCCGACCCCCGCACGCTCTTCTATAATTCATGTCATGTAGTTAAATGGCATGAGATGAGATTTAGACGTGTTCTACAGCTGGGCTGAGGAAGCTTTCATATGCTTGCTGTAGTTGAAATATGAAAAAATTAGTTGCTAACTACATCGAAACTGACAGGTATGGAAGCCACGGGATAAAAAAAAAAGGTAATTGCGACTGTTTATCTCACAATTCTGACTTTATTTCTCAGAATTGCGACTTTATTGGGAATTGCAAGTTTATAACACAAAATAAAAAAAAAAAAAAAACTATATATATATATATACATATATTAAAAATGACATGTTGTAAAGAGTGAATGAAATATATGAATATTTTTTTGAAATATATTCAAAATGTATTTCAGGCTAAATGCAAATGTGCATGGAATAGATACATATATTTTGGCATTTTCTTCAAATGTGACATACGTGAATGTATTTTCTTGAATTGAACTATATAGAGGGCAATGTTGATGTTTTAAAATTGTTTTCAAATATATATTTATATATTTTACAATATATTTTCATAAATACACAAAAAATGTCTAGAAATATATGGAAGAAAATAATTACACAAATATAATTTGAAACATACTTTGGCAAATATATATATATATACACATATACAGTATATATATATATATATGTGTGTGTGTGTGTGTGTGTTTGTCCATTTTTGTATATTTTATAATATATATTCAAAATATATTTAAAAATATATATTTGTGCCGTATGTATGTTTTAGAAAATTCCCATTTTTTTGGGGTACAAAAACAATACGGATTTCTGAATTAAGGTGACAACATTGAACATAAACACATAAATATACTACTACTAAAACTAAAAACATTGCTTATTTTAGTAAACATTAAGTTCAGTGTGCAGGGACTCGGAGTAATGATGCTGAACTATTGAAATGAGCTGTTTGAGTGAACTCTGGTGCTAAAACAAACCGTGCAGCTGGTTTGACTTCCCAAAGCTATTTAAAAGAACGAGGAAAGCTTGTTTTGATTATTGCTTCTATTTATTCGTGTATAAGGCCATGCAGAATGAAAAAAAGTGATGTAGCGTGTCTGTCATGTTATACTACTTGCTAGAAGTAATAGCTTTTTATGGTGTAAAAGCTAAACAGTTTAAAATCAGCTTACATATGTACACTATCATTCAATAATTTGAGGTTGGTACGATTACGAACGGCCTAACCGCGTAGAAAAAGCTGCGGTTTTAAAAAATAACCGCGTTCGTGTGGACAGGGCTTAAGTTAGTTCTCCTTACCTTTTGTACTTCCTATAATGCTTTCTCCGGCTTTATTTATGTAAGCTTATATGAGCTTTGAAATGGGCTATTATTTCACATTGTTATTTGGGATTTCTGACTTTGTTTTTAGATAATTGTTCACCACAGTCATCAAGGTCTGTGAGTTACACCAGTCTTCAGCAGCTTATCCTGGCCAACCACATGAAAAATAGTAGAAATAGGACAGATAACAGAGGTCATTCGAGTAGAAGTCTTCAGCAGCAATGAAATGATCATGAAAAACTCATTTGCACTGGTGCAAGAGACCTTGACTAACATTATAAGTGCACTTCGGGGAGGGAAAAATACATTTACGGGAATATATAATAGTACAGAAATTTCTGGTCATGTTTATTAGTTTCAGAGATGGAAAACATGCTAGTAAAAGCGTCGGCTTAGCTGAAGAATAGTGTCTTATCGTTTCTGAGAGCAATCAAACACTGACCGACATGACAGAGGTCTGAGATCCACAGAAAACAAACTAACTAAACCTTCAGACCGAAGTAGATTAGAAGTGAAAATGGAAAACTTGAGAGCGCTGTGAGGTCGCGGTGAGTGTTCACCTGAGCATCTTTTCTTTTTTGGAAACCAGGTCACTCTATCCATCAAACACAGCAATAAAGTAGCAGAAGGAGAGGAGATAAGGTGAAGGTTGGTGTGTGTGTGTGTGTGAGAGAGCGCTAAAGTGGTTTTACGAAAGCCTGTGTGTGTGTGTGTGTGTGTGTGTGTGTGTGTGTTTGTGTGTGTGCGCAGATCTGTGCAATGGACTGAAGGAGAAAGAGAAGGGAAGATGAGGAGATGACACTCGTATCATTTCTGCAGTATGTATACTGTGTGCAGTATGTGAATGTTCTGCTTGCACAGAATACCTGTATGATCTGCTGCATATGTGAAAATATGTGCACTGTTTGTACTGCTGTATCCTACAATTCAATGCAATGCACTTCACCTGAACTTTAATTTAAAAGTGTGATTAATGAACTGGAAATAATATGGTCCATGGTTTGTTAACATCTGAATGGAATACTAGCATAATACCGGTATGTAGCATAAAAGGACTTGATTTCTTACAAACACGCAGCTTTTCACTTCACCAGATGTTAACTGATGAATTGGAGTGGTGTGGATTACTTGTGGATTATTGTGATGTTTTTATCAGCTGTTTGGACTCTCATTCTGACGGCACCCATTCACTGCAGAGCATCCATTAGTGAGTAAGTGATGCTTTTTTCATTTTTGGTGAACTGCACTGTGTATACTGTAAATATACTACAGTAGGTCATGTAGGCAAACTTTATGTATGCATACTGTGCACAGTATACATAATAATTCAGTAAAAATAACCCTTGTTGTTGACTCATTTTATTAATCATGGGTTGAAACATTTTCATGCAGCTTTTATTCTCCAAAGGTAAAAGGTACCAAAGCTATCACTGGGACAGTACCCTTACAAAAGATACTAATATTTGAATTTGAAAAGGTACCACCCCAGTGACAGCTTTTGTACCTTTTTTCTGAGAGTGTATTGTAATGAGGTCATCTGACAACAGTGTAGCATACTACTGTTTGAAATATTTATTACTGAATAATGCATTATGTTTCACATACTATATTTAAAACATAGTAGGCATGTTTTTAAGACGGTAGGGGGTTGAGAAGGGTTTAGACATGCCAACAGTTTAGATAATTTAGACAAAACGTACTCAAATAGACATGCAATGAGGTCATGTGACCTCATAGTAGCTTAATATAGTTTGAAACACTTGTTTTACAGGTGCATCTCAATAAATTAGAATGTCGTGGAAAAGTTCATTTATTTCAGTAATTCAACTCAAATTGTGTAACTCGTGTATTAAATAAATTCAATGCACACAGACTGAAGTAGTTTAAGTCTTTGGTTCTTTTAATTGTGATGATTTTGGCTCACATTTAACAAAAACCCACCAACTCACTATCTCAACAAATTAGAATACTCCATAAGACCAATAAAAAAAACATTTTTAGTGAATTGTTGGCATTCTGGAAAGTATGTTCATTTATTGTACATGTACTCAATACTTGGTAGGAGCTCCTTTTGCTTTAATTACTGCCTCAATTCGGCGTGGCATGGAGGTGATCAGTTTGTGGCACTGCTGAGGTGGTATGGAAGCCCAGGTTTCTTTGACAGTGGCCTTCAGCTCATCTACATTTTTTGGTCTCTTGTTTCTCATTTTCCTCTTGACAATACCCCATAGATTCTCTATGGGGTTCAGGTCTGGCGAGTTTGCTGGCCAGTCAAGCACACCAAACACCATGGTCATTTAACCAACTTTTGGTGCCTTTGGCAGTGTGGGCAGGTGCCAAATCCTGCTGGAAAATGAAATCAGCATCTTCAAAAAGCTGGTCAGCAGAAGGAAGCATGAAGTGCTCCAAAATTTCTTGGTAAACGGGTGCAGTGACGTTGGTTTTCAAAAAACACAATGGACCAACACCAGCAGATGACATTGCACCCCAAATCATCACAGACTCTGGAAACTTAACACTGGACTTCAAGCAACTTGGACTATGAGCTTCTCCACCCTTCCTCCAGACTCCAGGACCTTGGTTTCCAAATGAAATACAAAACTTGCTCTCATCTGAAAAAAGGACTTTGGACCACTGGGCAACAGTCCAGTTCTTCTTCTCCTTAGCCCAGGTAAGACGCCTCTGACGTTGTCTGTGGTTCAGGAGTGGCTTAACAAGAGGAATACGACAACTGTAGCCAAATTCCTTGACACGTCTGTGTGTGGTGGCTCTTGATGCCTTAACCCCAGCCTCAGTCCATTCCTTGTGAAGTTCACTCAAATTCTTGAATAGATTTTGCTTGACAATCCTCATAAGGCTGCAGTTCTCTCGGTTGGTTGTGCATCTTTTTCTTCCACACTTTTTCCTTCCACTCAACTTTCTGTTAACATGCTTGGATACAGCACTCTGTGAACAGCCAGCTTCTTTGGCAATGAATGTTTGTGGCTTACCCTCCTTGTGAAGGGTGTCAATGATTGTCTTCTGGACAACTGTCAGATCAGCAGTCTTCCCCATGATTGTATAGCCTAGTGAACCAAACTGAGAGACCATTTTGAAGGCTCAGGAAACCGTTGCAGGTGTTTTGAGTTGATTAGCTAATTGGCATGTCACCATATTCTAATTAGTTGAGATAGTGAATTGGTGGGTTTTTGTTAAATGTGAGCCAAAATCACCACAATTAAAAGAACCAAAGACTTAAACTACTTCAGTCTGTGTGCACTGAATTTATTTAATACACGAGTTTCACAATTTGAGTTGAATTACTGAAATAAATGAACTTTTCCACGACATTCTAATTTATTGAGATGCACCTATAAGACCGTAATTAGCTGGTTCAGCTGTGTTTAATTAGGGTTGGAGCTAAACTCTGCAGGACCGAGTTTGAAGACTTCTTGCATTGATGATTCCATGAAGAACTTGTAACCAGTGGTGTATAACTGAATTTTCAGCCTCATTACTCCAGTCTTCAGTGTCACATGATGCTTCAGAAATCACTATAATGTGATATTAAGAAACATTTTTTATATCAATGGTGAAACCAGTTGCGTTGCATAATGCTTTTGTGGAC
>NW_015660499.1:959431-981452 GCF_001515625.1 Sinocyclocheilus rhinocerous | reverse complement strand
AAAAAAAAAACATGTTTAATATTCCATCACCATGGAGACCAGACATGGAAACTATTCAACTTGGAAACAAGATGAAACTAAAAATAATATGCAAGTACAACATATTACAGAGCATCACGGATCTCAATGAACGCTGGACTCTCTAATGTTATTGACACTCCCCTGAATGTTAATTTATGTTTGGTTTGTGCATTTTTCTAAACATGCATAAGCACGCCTATAGGGGAAATTATGTTGCATTAAATTATTTTAATTTTAATTATTTTAAATTTTAATTAATTTTAATGTGCTTTTGTTTTATTTATTTTTTATTTATTTATTTATTGCAATATTTTAGTTTTAGCTTTTAGATCTTCAACTTAAATTATTTTATTTAGTTTCTGAGGCAACATTTATAATTTTCTTTTACATTTTTTTTAAAGTTTAGGTTTGCCATCTATTTTATTTTATTTTCAATTAGCAAAAACTCTTTTAATAGTTGTATCATTTTAAATAAGAATAACAACACAGAGTCTTTCAGGAGACTCAAATGAGTTTGCAATTTATTTAATTCATGTATCAACTTTATTCTAATCGCACATATTTCTTCTAACTCATTTATATTTAGTCATAAATAAATAAATAAATAAAGTCAATAGTTGTTATACAGACAATATAACTATAAATGATTTTGAAATTTAGTTTTAATATAGTTTTATGAATTTTTCAATATTTCTATTTAACCTTAATTTATATTTTATTTTTAGTTCAGTCATTTCAGTTTTTAAACTTAAACATATTTTATTTCAGTTAGTTGCCAACATTTGTAATTTTCTGTGAAGTTTTTTAAGTTTAGGTTTGTCATCTAATATTTTTATTTTATTAAAAAAAAATGTATTTTTGCTGTATTTCAATCTTTAAATAATTATCCTAAAACTCATTTATATTTTTTTATTTATTCATAAATAAATCAATAAAACATCAGTAGTTGTTGGACAAGAGTATAGCGTTATAAATAAATTTGTTGTTCAGATCACTTGGTTTTGGAAGAATTTGATGAGAAATGTGAGTTGAATAATTGAGATCTCTGACTTTTGATTGCAGACAGATCTAGGCAAATCTGAGCACAGTTTGAGACATTGTTGAGATTGTTTTTAAAATGCTACAGGAGACACCGTGAACTTACTGTGGTCTTCATCGCAGTAGAAACATCTGAGAAGAAGGACACTTTAATCTCACTGCAGTCTAGAAGGAACAATTGAGATATTAAAGCAAGCTCATTTGTGGTTTTTCTTTCCTGTGTGTGTGTGTGTGTGTGTGTGTGTGTGTGTGAAGTAATTGAATGTGACAGATAGAGGCTGCGGGTCACTGTGAGTTTTCTCTCTCCAGACATAAGATAAGTCAAAAAGGTCACAATCAGAAGTGCTTCCAATCAACAACACAGTCTGTGTGTTCACGTGTGCTCGCTCCCTGAGGCTCACATGGTGCAGAAACATGTTAAACAATCAGTTCAGTTCTCTTCTGCTATGTATTGTATCTCTGTGTCTGTATATGTTCAAGAGCTGAAGATATGAGATGTTTCATGCTGTGTTGATTTCCTCATAATGACTTCAACCTCAAACCCCAGCAATGTCACATTCAGAGCCGCTCAAACATTTATGTAAGTAATGTAATAATCTGTCGCATGGTTTGGGTTCATCATTGGTGGAATTGTTTTAAAGGATTTAGTTATTGCACAGAGTTGAAAAAGTTATACGAAAGTCCTCTTTATCTTTCAAACTTCACCCACAAAAAGTGAGAGTTTCAAATGTACCCTTTGGCTGCTGCGGATGTTAATGTAAATAACCTTAGAACAGTAAAAGTTACATTTGGAAAAAAACACCTTCAGAATGATCAGTTTTGAAGTTTATGCAAGGTTACAGAATCTAGTTTCCATGGTGACTTTATTGTCTATTCTGTCGGTGACTTGTGACCCTAACCGTGACCCCTGGAGCAAATGTATTTATAATTCAGGACAAAATAGACATACTGATACTGCACTGTTTCAGTTTATTAAAAGGGTCATATGATGCGATTTCAATTTTTCCTTTCTCTTTGAAGTGTTACAAGCTCTTGGTGCATAAAGAAGATCTGTAAAGTTGCAAAGACTAAAGTCTCAAATCCAAAGAGATATTCTTTATAAAAGTTAAGAGTCAGCCACACCTACCTAAAACGGCTCGTTCTAACACGCCCCCACAAATCTACGTCACGATGTGGGAAGATTTGCATAACGGTGCCCAAATGTTCACGCAAAGAAAGAAAGCGTAACTTTTATTCTCGCTGTAGTATATGTACACAAAATAATGTTCTTTTTAGCAGCAGCATATGACCCCTTTAATAATCTGGCCTTGGGGAACATTTTACATTTAGATAATTGGAAAATGCTGCAGATTGCATATTTTGAAAGTGCCTTTACGCAGGCACCATTTGGACACGTAAGGACATGTCTCTAATCGTAAAACTTAAGTTTGCATGTGTTTTCATATTTGATACATCATTTAATGGCTCATATAGTACGATATAGTGCGAATATATACACACTCAGTTTTATCCAGAGGCCCAAACTGAGCAAAAATATGGAATTTGGTGCAGATGCTGATATTTATAAGATGAAATTCTGATAGCTTGTAATGTAAATCAATGAGACCTTTATAACAGTATAGCAGACTACTGACATAAAATGCATAGAAATATCAGTCATCACTCTATATCTGCCAATAATGTGGCATAACATTTTATTATCAAAATATAATGCAATGCAGTGCAATACAATGATGCAAAAGCCTGATGATCATATTTGATACATTTTTGAGCATAATTTTTCTAAAAAATTATGTATGGAAAATCATGTAAACCTAAACTGGTTCAGTCCAGTAAGTGTTCATCTTGAAATATTATTAACAATATAAAATCTATTCTTCTGTTCATTTCAGTAAAGTCAGTAAAGATTTCACTGCAAAAAGACATGTGAACCATGAACTGAAAGTGGATGTTTTTACAGTTTCCTTGCCAAAAAAAGTATAAACACTCACTCTGATGAGTGAGTATGGGCATGTAGTAGATTGTGAGCAACAGGTTTTGATCATATTTATAATTTAGAGACCTTAGAAATTTGCATATCAAATATGAATGTCATTGCATTAGATACAAAGTATCAAACAAAATGGAATTAACTGCAAACAAGGATCACACAATCACACATTTCAAGCACAACATTTCACAGAAAGACGCTTGTTTGGTTTGAAATGCTAAAATAATAGGTGTACACCTGTGTGAACTTGAGGAGAATTGACTTCATACACCCACTAAAAATCACCAAAACAATTCAAAAACACTGAGCAAGAAGTAACGAAGCGAACAAGTAAAAAGAAAAGATTCTGCAGCAGTTGATACATGCTTAATATTTTATTATCTAATGATTTTCATTGAATAATGTCTCATAATGCTGGAACCGACTTCTAGCCTCCAGATGATCTGCTGAGACCATCACAACCTTCAAAAACAGCTGAAGACACACATCCTCCTCCTCCACCAGCCCTTAAAACTAATCCATAACCATAAATAAAACCACTTTCCATTAGCATTAAAGTTCCTTTTCTTCCACAGTTATACTACTGCTTTGATGTTGGATTAGGCTTTTTGGTTTAAACCTAGAACTATTTATTTATTTGCATTTATTTGATAAAAATACAGTAAAAACATTAATATTATGAAAACATTTTACTATTTTGAAATAACTGTTTTCTATTTCACTATATTTTGAAATATAATGTATTCCTGTGATCAAAGCTGTATTTTCAGCATCATTACTCCAGTCTTCAGTGTCACATGATCCTTCAGAAATCATTCTAATATGCTGATTTGCTGCTCAAAGCATTTCTTATTATTATCAATGTTGAAAACAGTGCTTTTATATAGGCCCCTATTATATATTTTAACATATTGCAACGATTATGCAAAATTCAAAAGACATTAAAAAACTTTGACTTAAAATAGATTTTTTTGTAACATTATGTTTTTAACTTTTGATCAATTAAATGCGTCCTTGCTAAATAAAAGTATTATCATCACTCTTATTATTTGCCTTCTGCTCTAAATCCCAATTCAATTTCAAACAGTCTGTGATTGATCTGTTTAAGCGTGTTTGTTCACAATATTGCTAAAGCATTAAACTGTTATCTGGCAGTCGTTTTGACATTTAAAGACTCGGTTACTGTCGATATGAAAACCAGCTCGTTATTGACAGAACAACATGTGAGTGAATGAGTGAACAGAAACACTTACACACGCACATGGAAAGAAAAGATGGAGAGCGAAAGAGAGAGAGAGCAATACAAGCAAATGAGAAAATAAATGAGCATAAGGAACAAGGTTTTCGTTTGATCACTCGCTGATGTTTTAGGCAAATGTGTGTGTGCGTTGGCGTATGTTTGTGCTTGTGCTGTTCTCCCAGAGACCGACGTCTCATTAAATCTAGCAACCCTGACACAAACAGCCGATTCTTGAGCGGATCTGATGCCACTGCTGGCACACTGATTGTACTCATTTCTGCTCTAAAGAGGACGTATTCTACACGTTAGCACTGTTCTTTTCCCACAAGTCCACTTATAATGTACTGTAAGTCAAGATTTATTTCAAAGAAACAGTCATAACTTATTTCTGTTGAACACAAAAGAAGATATTTTGAAGAATGTGCGTATAGCCAAACAGTTTATAGTCCCTATGACTTCCATAGAATTTTTTCTTCCATACTATGGAAGTAAATGACTATCAGCAACTGTTAGGCTACAGGTTTGAGGGTGAGTAAAAGTTGTTGGGAATTTTCATTTTTGAGTGAACTATTTCTTTAAGAATCAGAATGACTTAAAATATTAAATATTTGACTAAATATACTTAAAATATAATTTTTTTATTATAAAAAATATTTGTCTTAAAATACCTTGAATGTAACTTCACCCTTTACTTCATTGAGAACACACAGATCTATGATTATGCAAATTAGTCCCAAAACTCACTCAGTCGCACCACTTTTACTCGAATAAATGCTGTTGCAAATGCTGCACAATGGAAGTGGCAATCTTGAATTAATGATGATTGCTATGCCATTCATTGCAATTTTTAGAATTAATCGGTGAGTGAATGTATTCAAATTCTGAGTGAATTATAGCCTAGACAGCACGAAGAGCATTCCTCTTATAATCACTGAAAAGCTGTCGCACTTGGTTCACTGCAATCTCATTTCGTAATAATCAATGAAGCTCTACACTGCATGATCAATCTCCTATTTACATCGTGTCTACACCTTGTTTGTTATAGCGTGAGGACTCGCAAGCATGCAGAACTCAGCACTGGACAAAACTCCTACGCCTTGAGTGGTGAGTGGATTCAGAATGACACCTCCTGGGTCGCCGTAACGGGGGGAAGTTTAGGAGGATTCCAAGGGCCAATGCCAATGATGTTCAGGAGGCCCGGCCCCACTGGACACCTCTGATTGGCCATTCTGTTCAACAGATATGTCTGTGATTGGCTAAATTGCTCAACACTGCAAAAACACTTTGTAAATAGAAACCTTTGACCAGATATGAAAAAACCACACCCCCGCACATTGATGCAATTGGTTACAATTTTGAAGTAGAAAACAGGTGCTTTCAAACGGTTTATTTTGGTACATCCGTTTTTAAAAAGAAAATAATCAGCAATGGTGTTGACTGATGAATTTGCACATGGTTTGTCTTTGAGCATATTAAAAACACCAGGCAGATAGACATGTAAACAACACTAAAAGCTTGATTTTCACTACAAGAATGCTTAGATATTTGTGCTGAAAAAGACAGAAAGCTGGTTAAGAAATTTCATATTTGCAACATAGTACAGCTTTTATCGCTTAACGCTGTATGACGTCACATCTGGTAGGACACTAAGCTTTTCTGTGCACTTGCTAGGGTGTTCTGTGTGGTTGCTAGGGTTTTCATACTGGTCTCTGATATTCTGAGCTAGATGTTTAATGAAGTTCAGTACTTAAAGTTAGGGGTTTGTTCAAATCACCAAGAGCTTGAGCAAAAGTGTGGAATACTTGACACTTTATACACTCAATGGTCAGCGATTATCATGACCAGGGCCGTCCGGGGGCCCCCCTCGGTCTGTTCTTGATCGTGTTCCAGGGGTGGGGGGTGGTCCCCCTCTAAGTGCGGGGCCCGGTGCAACCACACCAGTTGCACTGCCCAAAGGACGGCCCTGATCATGACATATTAAAACTTGTCAATATGGTGTTTGTAACTATGTCACAAACATGCGTTATAACAACCACCAAGTCCCCCCCAATAATTAAAAGTGGCCAAACTGTACCCCCCACCCCCAATATTTGAAGTTTGTTTCTTGCACTGATTTATATCTTGCACTGATTTGCTGCACTCCATTACGCAGTGGTAAGAGGGCAAAGCAGCAGGTTGAGATGATTGTCACATATGTATTTCAATTAGTAATATATTTGACAAATGACAAGCTAGGACAAATGCAATCAACGTGCAGCAAGGTATTCAGAGGGTTTCAACACATTAAAATTAATTAATGTGCACACCAATTATACACAATTTCATTACACAGCAAACACTAAAGGTACAACAATTTATAGGTGCATCAGTTAAATAACACACGTCAATACACACCAAAAGAAAGATCACTCAATACATGCCAAAACCACTCTGGCTAACTACTTAGCTGTCATCAAGAGAGGCCCCCCCCCCCCAATGTTCAAGACATGGTTACGGCCTTGCGTTATCATCACCCTGTTTTGTGTTTTGTTATTTTGCACAAAAAGCCATGCTTGGACAAAAAAGTTAGCCAATGTGCATTAGAAACGAACTGTTCAAGCAGTAAAAAGTGATATTATGCCTCGAAATGTGTAGAATAGATAACCGAGTATTTAAGTACAGTGTAGCTATAGTACGTCATTTTAGGCGCAGTTCGAGCAAAAGCCGCTTGTACCGTCATTGCCAGGTCACGGACAAACATATTGGCACTTTAACTGTGAAGATGTGAGGATGTGAACTCGTACACGTCTGATTATCATCCGAGCGTGTGCCGGTGACCCTGCTCTCGACTCGACTCGTGGCTTCATTAAAATGACAGTTCTGTCATGCTGATGAAGTCCACCGGCGAACGAGTGCTGGCGTGACCCTCGGGTGAGTGAAACCCCAGTTCAGAAGCGGTTCGCTCTATTTCTTGATCTCTCGTTGCTGTGTCTGTTACTCAGAGAGTATTGATGTGTCTGTATGTGAGTGTGTGATGGAGTGAATCCAATCACAAACTCATTTTATGGAGGTAATTTTCTTCAAGGTGACTCAATTCGGCCTTTATATATTGAAGCTAAATGTACTGATGTCACTGTAAAAAAATCTCAAACTCAGCACACACACTCTCTCTCACACACACAGAGTGCAGCACTGCAACACACAGATCCAGCAGACAGGATGCCAATCACCCAGCGCTGAGTGCCTGTCAAGCGAGGAGTTTTGCCGCAGAGTGATTTCGACAAACCGTAGGAGCGACCCAATCTCACTGCTATACAAATACTATGATGCATACTTGCTTCTGTAACCCGCGAGGGTGTATAGCGAATGTTTTTGGGCATCCGCTGGGGTTATGGATGCCGGGATAGACTTCTTACCTGAAGAAACACGCTGCGATCATATCGCTGCCATAACTGAATTATCTCCACAATAACGGCACTGACTTGGTTATGGCCATGTTGAATAGAATGAACAACAGATACCGCTGGCACAGTGGGCAATCTGAAGATTGTGTTTGCCCAAGTCTATGTTCTTGTGTGTGTGTTTGCCTGCATATTATTCATCGCTATTGGATTTTGGAGGTGTGATGCCACAAGTGATATCAGTGTTTCACTGGCTGGAAATGATTCCTCCACTGGAATCCGATGCACATCTTTCTGGTTATTGACCATGAGCAAATTTAACATGACCAACAATAGTGTTGTGTACTCTATCCTACAGTATGTGTGGTTTAATTGTTTCTTTGGGTTCTGTTTTGCAATAGAATAATAAAGAATAATAACATCAAAAATACAATAAATATTGCAATCATAATCAGTGTTGGGGGTATCTCATTACAAGTAATGCGAGTTATGTAATCAGATTACTTTTTTCAAGTAACTAGTAAAGTAACGCATTACTTTTTTAATTTACAAGAAAATATCTGAGTTACTTTTTCAAAAAAGTAATGCCAGTGATCCAGTTCAACCATACTAATAAGCAAAAATGACTTTAGATAAACTAACAATTGTGCTTTGTTTTTTTTATTGCTGAAGAGTGTTTCTTCTGCGTTCTACTGTACAGACGTGAATTTACTTTTCCTTCAGCCTGAGGTTTATTCTTTAGACTTTTTGGTGTGAAAGGGCTTTTATATTTGCTATAAATAGAACTTTTAAATTAAAAACAATCAAGCCCTGCTTATATTTAAAAAGTAACGCGAAAGTAACGCAAAAGTAATATAACGCATTACTTTCCATAAAAAGTAACTAAGTAACGTAATTAGTTACATTTTTAGGGAGTAACGCAATATTGTAATGCATTACTTTTAAAAGTAACTTTCCCCAACACTGATCATAATAATAGTACAACAACAGCTAGTTCCTATTTATTTTATAGCATCTTTCTAAAGCTCAAAATGAAATATAGGCTACTGTAATACAAGAATACTACAACAATAAATATTTATTTTGGGTTTTTATATTTATTTATTTTGTATGGCATCGCTCTTAAGGTCTTATCACAATGTTAAAATTATTCTTAGGTCAAGTTATATTATATATATTATATATATATTATTTATAAGTTATATATTTGTTTTTTTTACCTTTACGGTATTCCAAAGTTTTCCGAACTTCCATGAACACAAGTTTTGCATCTTCATGCCATTCTTTCTGCTGCAATATACTCAATATGATTTTTAAAGTCGAACCAACAAGCACAGCAGGTACGTTGGATTTATGCATTTTTTAGTTCAAATACGCCTAGACTCAAAAAACTTGTTTTGTAATTCAGTCCCATTCGCTCTGTTCCTACCCAGCATGCACCGGGGCATTAACTATTAATATAGTCGCATTTGTTTTATTTACTGTTGCGTTGATTTTGTTGGCATGTTTATAACTTTTATTCTGCTATACCATGGAGTATCCAATTTGTCATGCATGCATCTGATCTTAAAGGGGTCATATGATGTTGCTAAAAAGAACGTATGTGGGGGCGTGTTCGAACGAGCCGTTTTAGGTAGGTGTGGCTGACTCTTAACTTTTATAAAGAATATCTCTTTGGATTTGAGACTTTAGTCTTTGCAACTTTACAGATCTTCTTTATGCACCAAGAGCTTGTAACACTCCAAAGAGAAAGGAAAAATTGAAATCGCATCATATGACCCCTTTAAATCAACCAAAAGGAGTCCACGTCACACCCTTTTTGGTCTCGCTCCAAAGTTTACCTGTAGCCATCTGAGTCAAATTCAAGGCTTTGATGATGGCCTTCAGGACTGCCACTGGAACAACATCCTCCAACTTCAACACACATCTAAAAGTGTATGATCCATTTCGTCTTCTACGTGAGCAGCACATGGTGGTTCCATCATAACATCACTTTCCAGAACGTTAACTGCCTTTGTTTCCTGGTGGTAGAGCCAGCCTCCAACCTCCACCTGATCTGCTGAGACCATCACAACCTTCTAGAAACAGTTAAAGACACCTCTTATGTGAGCACTTAAACCACCACGGTAAAAGGCAGGTCCTATAAATAAATTCCGTTCTAGATTCTGTAAGCCTACTCTCAAAACTTGGCGTTTGAGCTATTGCAAGTATTTATGGCTCTCGTATGATAAATTGCTTAAGGTGTTTTTAATTTGTAAGTTGCTCTGGATAAAAGCATCTGCTAGCTAAATGACTAAATGTACAGTATCCATCTTATTTTTAACGTAAAACCAGGCACGGACATTTGTAACTTTAATGTGCGAGGTTTTCCTGTCATTCCTTTTCAGCCCTATATTTTTAACTGTACAAAACAACTGTTGCTTGATATTGCACACTGATATTTGTTATTATTATATTATCTGCTATCATAATGTATTGCAGTAATTATAAACACACCAGTTTGTAGCGCAAATAGATCTTATGTAGCCCCGCCCCTTTTTATCACTGCGGTCGTTGTCTTTTGTCTTCCGGTTTGTATTTCCACAGTATGAAGGTAAAGTCGTACGAATTTATGAATGAACCGCTCCTTTAAAAATGTTCCGTTATACTGACATTTGTTATGACGGTAACACGTTCTATGAAGCCCATATTTAATACCGTAAGGGTATAATGCATTATAAAAAAAACTTATAATATGTTATATCATCTTATAAATAATCATAACAACAATTAGAATATATTATAATGTTTACGCATTTGTGGTTATAACGTTTACGATTATGATGATTTATAACACACAATGAACACCATATTAAATCTACTTTTTCATTTATAATGGACTATATATCTGTTTATTTAAGATCTGCACAGTATCTTACTACATCTTGTAAGTGCTTAGGTGTGGAGTGTTATTAGAGTGTTCCCTGTGAGTCTAATATTAATTTTGATGTGAGCTAGTTAATAATTTCAACTGAAAAAAAAAAAATGCAATGTTAGGTTACATTTTATTTTGATGGTACCCTTAGTCTATTGACTATAAGCAACTTTGCAACTACATGTCACCTGACTCTCATTAGAGTATTAGTAGGGTTAAAGTTAGGGTAGGTAGAATGTTGACGTACTTGCAAAATAGTCAGTTTGTTGGGGAACCATCAAAATAAAGTGTTAGCATATATTTAGCAGACATACTACTAATACTCCAATGACTGCTAGTTGACATGTAGTTGCAGAGTATCAACAGCTGTCTAAAGGATACCATCAAAATAATCAAACTGATATTACAGTAAAAATAGTTCAAAGCAAATGTGTCTTATCATCTGATCTGATATCTGATCTTATGGCTGTTTGAGAAAATTATTATTATTATTATTACTATACTTATAAGTGGTCTTTGCTTTAAGTAAAGTAGCATAAGAAAGATGACAAGATATGAGACTTATAATACATTATAACTATGAGAAATATAATCCATTGTAACTTAAGTGGATGCAACGTTCACTGTGTGTTATAAATCATCACACTCTTAAAAGCTATAACCACAAATAAGTAAATATTATAATACATTAAAACAGTTCTTATGAATATACATAAGATGGTATGACATATTATGAGTTTTTTTTATAATGCATTATGCATTCATTATAATGCCTTAAGAATACCCTTATAATGTATTATAAATATGGACTTCATAGAAAGTGTTACCGTTATGACATCCGATTCGATCATTACAATGTTCATGATACCTTTCGTTAACTATACAATAAGTAAATCCACTTCACCAGCTAATTAATCTTTAACAGCGATGCTATAGAGCTAGCGCAAAAACGGAAGTTCAAAGAAGATTCTAAAGATGGCTGCGCACTTGTTTCTCTAACGCAAAATGTCATTAGCGGTTAATGAATCGGAAGTCTCGCACATTCGCTGAAAATAGCTTACTTGAATTGTAAAATAAGGTTGAGTAGCCTATTGCAGGTTTACAGAAAAGCTCTCATTGAAAATTAATTATGTCCGGTTGCTGGCCCTTGTAAACTAACTTAGTTTTGCTTAGCCTACCGTCTGAACACTGTTGAAACGTTAGCCTATGTAGAGTAAACCGAAATCAGTTACGTTCATATTTACGGTAATAGCATGTATAAAATGTAGCTACTCCATGTGCTAACATATATTTACTTGTTTTATTATTAAGTAAAAATATGAATTAATGACTAGCTCAACCTGACGACATTAAACTATAGCAAAGAAAATCATGTTTAGTGTCATATCAGGTGCATTTCCACCCAAGTTTGGTCAAATCCAGATCGCAAAATCATCTATTTCAGCAGAAGATCCGTCGGTGAATCCGGTCCTAGTGTTCGCAGTAGCCGGTGGAGGGCAGAGGCGGGCAGCTGGATGCGGGTTAAACCGAGAAACGGGTCTCACGCTGCTCATATTCGGCGAGCGCCGAGCGCACATGCATACAGCTGGATGCTGGATGCAGAAAACCCGACCCGCAGCTCCTCTGAACGCATCCAGTGAGAGAAAAGCAGCACAAACACATCGCCATACAGTGAATGAGCGCGCGTTCTCAACTAACGAGCAACTCGTACAGACAGAGGAGTGAGAGCGCGTCTGTGGAGAGCGCGTTTAGATGAGAGCTAGAGGGCGGCTGCGCATCGCTCCTCACCTCCAGTCCCGGGACCTTCTCCTGATCTCTCCGTGAGGAGCGCACGCAGAATTTGGGACGCGTAACGGCGTCGGTCCTCCGTTCACCGCCACAGCAGCTCCTCCGTAACGACCGAAGCAAACCGAAGAAGGAACGAATACTCCGCGCTGAGGAGTTTCCAAACTCCGAAGTCATGGGGAAAAACAAACGTCAGAGATTTAGATTGGGATTAGTGCTTCTCTTTCTGTGGGTTCTGCTCCAAATAGTTGACGCGCAAGGTAAGACCACCTTCCAGTTATAGAGATATTTCAATGTCTTGCTGAAAGTTTATTTTTATTGTATTGAAATCTATATCATATATTGCGTTCATCATTTATTCACATCACCGGAACATTAGCCTATAATAACAACATTATATTGATTGATCTTTTTGTCGCTGATTTTGTACGTGTTGATGCTTTGGCAATTTTACACACAAAACAGCCATGTCAGGGAAGTACTTTGAAATCGAAATGGAGATCTGATCTGGAATTTGAGACCGCAAAGCCACAGTCATGCCTTAGGAGTAGTTTAATTTAAAACACCGACCATACATGTTTTCTGTTTTTTTCTCTTTTATTATGATTTATGCTGTCAAAAATGAGATTTGAGGAGATTATTAATAAATAAGTTTATGCAGAGCGCGAATAATTCATTGACTTTTTATTCCTTGATTTTTCTGTCAGTTGTTGTGGCGCGGGTTCGGTTGAGGTTCGTCTCTCGCTTCGCAACAGTATCTAGCATAGTTAACTAACCGTCATAATCTGATAGCCTACATTTACAAAAAAATATTTGTGGAATATTTGCAATCCGTTAAAAATCTATAGGCTATGTAATTACTGACAGCAATCTAAGTAAATTTTTACAGCGTATTTTCCGATATCGCTCTGACTGAAAACGCTAGCGTACTGTTACTATGGTGACGTCCCCGGGCGACAGCGACTTCGCGAGCTTTTATTTAGCACGCTTTGACTTGTAGTGTGGGACTTTTGTGGTTACTGAAATGTTGTCTCTGCAAAACTGGTTCGGTAAATACATTATTTGATCGTTTCTCCCCCTGGATATGTTATTATATGTTAAGCATGCATGGTATTTTGTCATTGCGGATTCCAGCGGAAGATTCCACTGAAACACTCCGGTATCTCAGGGATTCACAGCGAGTTTTTCCATTCATGTATTTTTTTGTCAAGTAAGTTTTATTGAAAGACAGAGATTTTGAAGATGGATTTAAAATCTTACATATTTAATCTCTTGCATTTGGACAGATGGCAATTAAAAAAAAAAACGTAGGCCTAATTGCTTAAAAGTTATTTTAGATGTATAGTAGTATTAAATTAATTTTTTATGTATTTACATTTTAAGTTTACATTGAAGCATGTTTGCTGAAGGTGTTATTTGACTATGTTGTGCTGATTTGATAATAGCGTTTTTATTCATTGGCAGTCAAAATGATTATTCAGTGCTCTCAAAAATGTATATTCTGCCATAATTTTCTCACTCTCATGTAATTCCAAACCCTTATGACTTTCTTCCATGGCGCACACAATGTCTCTGCCAAGTGCCATCCTTGATATGTACAAAGTCTGAATGGGGCACAAGCACAAATGGGAATTGAGAGCTGTGTTGGAGGATGAAATTTAATTGAACAACAACTACAGTTTTGGATTGTTAGCTGCACAAATCTGTTGTATGACTTGGTAAATAGTGCATAAGTCATACTTTTAGGGAGCTTTTTAAAGTATGACAGCATAAACCGTTATACACTTCCGATATATGGAAAAAAGCAGGACAGAGACTTCGGGTTGCATGGAAGAAAGAAAGTTGCATATGTTAGAAATGACAGTGAGTAAATGATTCCTCTCCTTTCTCTGCATTTGATCTTTCGCTTTACATTTTAGGTATGAGAGATTAGGTTAGGTTTCAGGATTTACAGGAAGTTCTGTTCTAAATTTCTGCTCTAAATCCCTCTATTATAGCAATGCGAAGCATTTTCCCATTTTCATCTGTGTGAATGCATGCTGTAATGTTGAGTTATGAAATTAGAGAGCGTCTGTCTTGTGTCTCGGTCTTTGCAGAGTGTTTTATGAGTCCGTAATGGAATCAGGGTTCATATGTGACTCCAGTCTGCTGAAGAGCAGGATGTCGTTAGTGGAGTGAGGTTTCTAAGTCACTTTAAGGAGACAAGACAAAGTGGGAATGACTCCGTTTGTATGCCGCGTGTGTGTGTTTGTGTGCTTAGGGTAAGTGGTGGCCATCAGCTCGGAGACACAAGAAACCCAGCAGCCCATTAAAAAGCCATTAGCTAAAGCCGTCTCTCTTGCCGCCGAGTTTGTGTTGTGTGTCAAACAAACAGCAGGGCAGAGCACAGAGAGAGAGAGAGGGAGACAGGGCTGTAAGATTTAAGAAAGAAAATCTGAAGTCTGGTGGCGCACTCTTAAAGTCGGCATGAAATCAAAATGGACTCTTATTTATTTTCTTAATATATGAGTCATTGTGAGCGATTCATTGTTGCATGTTATAAAAAAAAATAAAAAATTGCCCATGAAACGACTTTCCACTTCTGCTGACATCATCAAACCCTCCCGTTGAGCTGTATTCAAATATGTAGCACCAGCCCGATCTCACGACAGTTCGTACATATTTTACGAGGTGGCTAATTCGTATGACCTCACTCGTACAAATTCATACGATTTTTGCTTAATCGTACGTATTTTACGAGTTGCACAATTCGTATGAATTTGTACGAATGACCTACACTTAACCCTGCCCCTAAACTTATCCGTCACTGGGGTCTAGACAAATCGTACAAAATCGTACGAGTGAGGTCGTATGAATTCGTACGAATTAGCCACCTCGTAAAATACGTACGAATTGGTCGTGAGATAGCGTTGGTAGCACCTGTTTTCATGATCCAATCAGTTTATAATGTATTAAATTAAGCCCTGCCCCAAAGTTTATGCTCATTTTATAATTAAATACCATTTGAGGTTGTTACAATTTTTTACTATCAAAATGCGCATGACAATCGCATTCGATTAATCGTGCAGCCCTATTTTTTTGTGATATTATAAATGTCTTTACTGTCACTGTTGAGCAACTGAATGCATCCTTTCTGAATAAAAGAATAGTAGTGCATGAATAAAATGGGTTGCAAACAGTGTTTCACGTTGACTCAGGGGAAAACATTCATGTTGTCTCCAGCACGTACACAAACGGTGAAATAACCCAATTTAGCTGTGATCACTGGAGTGGTGCTGCTTGGATTTGTCTAGTACAGTTCAGCAGGTCAGGCTAATTTTTCACACTGCACTCACACTTTTCACACATCGACCCGTGAATTTTTGAAAGAAGTCTCTTATGCTCACTAAGGCTGCATTTATTTGAACAAAAATACAATAAAAACAGTAATATTGTGAAATATTATTACAATTTCAAATAACTGTTTTATATTTGAATTTATTTTAAAATGTAATTTATTCCTGTGATGCAAAGCTGAATTTTCAGCATCATTACTCCAGTCTCCACTGTCACATGATCCTTTAGAAATCCTTCTAATATGCTGATTTGCTGCTTAAGAAACATTATTATTATCTATGTTGAAAACGGTTGTGCTGCTTAATATTTTGTGGAAATCACATTTTTTTAGGATTGTTTGCTGAACTGAAGGTTCAGAAGAACAGCATTTATTAGAAATTTTTGAATTTTTCACACTTTTCACACATCGACCCGTGAATGTGTGTGTTTTTGTGTTAGGAGTGACAAAAACATGTAAGAGAAGCTCTTCGAGACAGGCCGCAGTTCTTAACCTCGCTGTCTGTCGTGAATAGTGACTTCTGTTCGGTAGAATCGGTTGAGTGTTTTCTCCAAGCACAGCTGCCCACACACCATCTATAGAGACTGTAGATGGGCTGTTTACTATGATTGAAGAGGACATTCATTGGTGGTGTTTGCTAAGGCAAAACAAACCCCTGCCTCGAAGTATTAAACTTTGGAGGGTAATTTGTACCGGCAACAACCCATAACGCTCTAGCATATATAATAGTGGCAAGTTTTGCATGGGTGATCAGCACTCGTTTCCTAGGTAAGAAATAGTTCACTCAAAAATGAATTTGCTTCGAAAAACATTTGCTGAAAATGTACTCACTCTCAGGCCATCCAAGATGTAGATGAGTATGTTTCTTCATGGGAAGGAACAGAGTTGGAGAAATGTAGCATTACATCACTTGCTCACCAGTGGATCCTCTGCAGTGAATGGGTGCCGTCAGAACGAGAGTCCAAACAGCTGATAAAAACATCACAATAATCCACAGCCCATCAATTAATGTCTTTTGAAGTGAAAAGCTTTGTGTTTTTTCAAGAAACAAATCCATCATTAAAGATTTTTTTAAAATGTCGCTTCTGACCAAAATACCAGTTCAAAATCCATAATAATGCTTTCTCCAGTAAAAAGTCTCTTCCCTGTTGTCCTTACACATCAGAATCCACCAGTATATTTATATAGAGCTGTTTTGGCTTGTAAACGGTGCTTGATCTGTGCATATTTCTCTCCTGATTCAGGTGAGGCGACTTTTCACTGGAGAAAGCAATGTTATGGATAGAGGATGCATATTTTAGCTGGAAGCAATGGTTTGCAGTTATACATGTTTATATAATGGATATGTTTCTTACAAACACACAGCTTTTCACTTCACAAGACATTAACTGATGGACTGGAGTCATGTGGATTTTTTGTGGATTATTGTGATGTTTTTATCAGCTGTTTGGACACTCATTCTGACGGCACCCATTCACTGCAGAGGATCCATTGCTGAACAAGTGATGTAATGCTACATTTCTCCAAATCTGTTCTGATGTAGAAACAAACTCATGTACACTGTGGATGGCCTGATGGTGAGTACATTTTCAGCAAATTTTCATTTTCGGGTCAACTATTCCTTTAAATCTTGTTGAGATATGAAGTCAAGTTTGAGGTCTAATATGACTGCTGACATTTATACTTCCACTAATGTCAACTTAGAATCTTATCCTCATTCGTAATCTATTAGCAGATAAAGAATAGGAATAGAAAGTATGTCATTGCTTTGGGGAAAAATGCCCATGATCCTTTGCAGTGAGGGCTTTCAGCCAGTAGGAGATGAGCGTGGCTGACATTAACCTGCTGACCCGAGGGCATGAGTGTATCCCTGCACTCACTGTTGAAGTTGCATGTGTTTAATTAATGTGAGTGTGATCTGTTTGAAGAGTCGTGATGAATACAGAGGAGTGTGTGAGTAGCGCAGGAGGTCTTTTGTTTTATGCTGTTCTTTGTCTTCTTTGTTTCTTTTAATTGGATGAATGTAATGCAACTGTTTCATCATGCACACAAAGACTGTCAGAGATAATGTGTGTGTGTGTGTGTGTGTGTGTGTGTTTGTGAACATCTAAAGGCCTTTTCACATGATTCACGTCAGGGCTTGAACGTGCCTCTCTACACAAGCGGCATGTGCCGCTTTGACCTCCAAATGAAAAGAGCTGCAGATTGCGTCAAAGGAGGTCGGTATCACAAGGTTGGTAGTGGGGCTGGAAAATGCAGCTAAAACAATAATAACTTTTGACAATATTCAGTAAAGTTTTGTGTATTTCCCTTGCAACTGCTTAAAGAGATAGCTCACTCTAAAACAAAAATTCTGTCCTCATTTACTCAACCTCATGTTGTTCCAAATCCTGTATGAGTTTCTTTCTTCTGTTGAACACAAAAGACACAAACACAAACAGTCGTTGGTAGCCATTGACTTCTATAATATTTTTTTCCACACTATGGAAGGAGGTTTGGAACATCTTCAGGGTGATTTTTTTTTTCCGGGTGAACTATCCCTTTAAAATGTATATTTTATTTTATATTATTTATATAATATTACAGTATTTACTAATATATTGAATTTGTTTTATTTTTATATTTTAAGTTTTCGTTTTAATTTGAGTGTAATTTTTAGTAATTTGGTTATGTGTTTCTTGTCATTTTTAATTGTATTTTTTTTTTCAAGTTGTCAATGCAAGTTTTTTGTTTAAGATTTCACCTGATGTTTATATTTTATTTTTTTAAGCTATATTTTGAAACGAAAAATTTTTTAATAGTTTTAGTTATCAGTAACAATTCTTTAGTTAACAATAACAACGCTGTACTGTAACTAATTCAAATGTTTTATGCGAGAAGGGAAAATATGGTAAATTTAGTTAAAAATAATAACACTGTTTTCCACAGTTTTTTTTTTCAATAAATATGCACAAAGAAATATGATATATGATTATTTTTATTTAACAGCAATATTAAAATCAATATGTTCCTATTTATGTTTTTATTTAAACTTTTAAATATATGAGCATTTGTGAACATTTAAAAAAAAAAATGATGCAAGCACATCTGATATTTATTTTTAGTTTTTTTTTTTTTTTTTTAGTTTAAGTTTTAGTAATTTGATTATATGTATAATTATATATTTTTTATGCTTAAAATATTTTCGGTTTTTATTTCAGTTTCAGTAATTTTAGTACTTAAACTTCAACTTGTTTTATTTCCGTCAGTTGCCAAGGCAACATTTCTAGTTTTCATTTTTTTCTTCAAGTTTTTTTTAGGCTTAACTTTTAATCTAATATTTTTATTTTGTTTTTCAGCTTTATTTCAATTAACTAAAACGATTTTTTAATAGTTTTAGTTAACAATAGCAACACTGTACTGTAGCTAATTAAGATTCAGAATGTTTAATTCAGTAAGTAAAATATATTAAAAGTTGAACTGACTCCTTTAATCGAATCTTATAAACTTTCTTTATTGCTATTAAAGCTATTAAACACTCTCAAGTTGCACAATTTAAACTAATTATGGCTTGGCAAACCATTTTATAAATGCAATTCTTGTGGTGTGACACTCAATTAATTGTGTATGGCTGCAGCAGTGAATGTAGGAGATGAATGTAAAGACAAGACTAGTCAACTGGTCAACGTTTGTGTCCCATCTCTAGTTGGTAGATGGCCAATAACAGCAGGAATGAAGTAGCTACTGTAGAGTCCGCATGGATCTGATGTTGAATTCCTCTTCCTAACTCTCTCGATCTCTCTTTCAGTGCTCTCCAGGCAGTGTGCTCATCAGGGACTGTAATGACTGCGATTATGATGGTTATATATCACCTCTCAGCTCTCGCAGTCGCACACACAAATAGCTCAGCACAGACGGTCCGTCACACACAGCAACACACGGCCCCATCGGCCCCGCGGCGGGCAGCTCGCACAATAACAGCATTGTGTGCGTCTCAGTAAGACGGAGTGTGTCGAGAGACGGCCTTGCGAAACACAACTTCTGTACGGACAAGAAGTTTAGGAGGGAAAAACGGGGCCAGTGGAGATGAATATTTACATGATGTGCATGTTTCCCAGGCCTTTGATCATGGCCGTTCGCAGTAGTCAGCATTAGCTTTGTGATTCTGCTGTGTTGCGGATGCTATTCGTAGCACAGATGATAAATGTAAAAACGCGCTTCGGCTGAAGCTGCACTCTGTTCGTGTCACGTTTTTCTGTGCACGGGTAATTATAGTCGATAAAAAATTACGCCCTTCAGTTAAAGGACTAACATCTGCGGCCGGTGCCATATATTACCTGAGCGCTTCAACAGATTGACAGCTTCTTCAGCCAATCACAGCGGCCTCAGATGCATAGAGGCGGGACAAAGCATCTCTGGACCTAAAAAGGAGCGTCACTGTGACCTAATAATGCAGGAAGTTTTTAGGGCTTTAACATCGTATATATGAACATTGGTACACTACGTATATAGATCTATCTATCTATCTATATATATATATAGCTAGTGACTGAAGACATACTGTTTCATCACTGTGGCAATCTGCCCTAAATTGCAACAAAATTTTAGATTATTTAGATTATTATTATTATTATTGGTGTAGTAGTTTGAGAGTTGCTGCCATTAACTAAAACTTAAATAAATATTAATTAAAATATAAATATTAGATAGAAAACTTAAACTTAAAAAAACTTACATTTCAGTTTTTTTTTAATTAAAAGTTAAAATAAATGTTAAGTAAAAAATTCAAATGTATACATATACACATATATAATATAAATAATAAATAATGTATATATATATATATAATAAGAAATGTTTCTTGAGCAGCAAATCAGCATATTAGAATGATTTCTGAAGAATCATGTGACACTGAAGACTGGAGTAATGATGCTGAAAATTCAGCTGTGCATCACAGGAATAAATTACATTTTAAAATATATTCAAATAGAAAACGGTTATTTTAATAATATTTCACAGTATTTTTGTTTTGATGTATTTTTAGTCCAATAAATGCAGTCTTGATGAGCACAAGAGACTTCTTTAAAAAAGTCTCACTTTTTTGAAAGACTACAAAAATTCTTAATTAAAAAATGCATGCATACAGTACATACATACATACATACATACATATTCTTCTTCTTATTATTATTAATATGATATATAATCATAATATTTTGTCCAAATTGTGCAGCCTTACAAACAAGCACAGCAAACCTGAATTTTTGAAATTGCAGCTTATATTAGAAAATTCCCGAAAATCTGAAGCCTACTACTTCAGTTAGTATTTTTTAAAGATATGGTATATTATATGTACTGCACAGTGTAATGTAAGTAATATGCTAGTATTGCATATTTCATATGCATACTGTAGACCATTTCCCAGAAGAGAAAGCCTGTTAATTTTTAATGCTTATATCTGCTAAAAGGTGTCAACTTTTAAGAGTATGCTAGCATATTGATAGACATGAGCTAAAAGCCACAAAACTCACATTTTGATTTGATGGGGTCTGTAACAGCTTCCACATTGTGATCCAAACCTCCAGGTCTGTATTCGCACAGCTCTGTTTTGGGAGACTGAAGCAGATGCAGATATTCAGTAACACAGTCCATTTTTGGCCCGGTTGGAGCTCTTTGGTTGAGCTTATCTGCTCTCTGACTGTGAGGATCCCCCCCGTTCATTCCCAGTTCTGCTTCACATTCAGGTTTAGATGTTCTTATCACTTTGACTGAATGAAAATTCATCCCTGCTGCAATATCAGACTCCACAGATGCCGCACAGAGAAAAGCCTCGCATGATTTGCACACCGCTTGCATGTTGTGTGCATGTCAGAGCTTGACTGAACCTGATATTTGATGAGGTTGTGAATGGTATCTGTCGTATTTCCAATTGACTGAGTGATTTGTTCTGACCTTGGTACGGTTGTTTTCTCATTGGCCGAGCGCGACGGATATGATGGGAATAGCGATTGCGTTAAGGGAGAGATGCAGTGCGGTAGTTGTCTCATTAACAGCAGCAGGTGCTCGTGTAGAAACTTGTTTGAGGTTTCAGAAATTCTCAGTGGGAAACAGAGATTGTCTTTATGTGATCTGCACACATTGTGTCTCTCTCGGTCTGCCTCTCTTGGATGGATGGACAAATGGACGGATGGATAGATAGATAGATAGATAGATAGATAGATGGATAGATGGATGATAAATAGATAGATAGATAAAAGGAGGATGGACGGATGGATAGATAGATAGATAGATAAAAGGAGGATAGATAGATAGATAGATAGATGGATGGATGGATGGATGG
>NW_015660499.1:954713-958725 GCF_001515625.1 Sinocyclocheilus rhinocerous | reverse complement strand
ATAGATAGATAGATAGATAGATAGATAGATAGATGTATTTGTATCTGTAAATGCATGTTGGCATGCACTAATTGAGATGTTTATGCATTTTCTTTAATTAAATTAGCATAGACTGAATTAATTAAGCCCCTGCGTCTTTGAGTGTATTGAAGCGTTTTGCTTTTTATGAATAGATATATTAAATGCACCGGCATTTCTATGATGTTATGTGTTTTCTCTCTTACTTGAAAAGGCAACTTGTGTAAATTGTTTAGCTGTTTTTGTCTTGAATGCTGTAGTTCTATGTTTTAATCTTCACACACTGTTTACAGCCGGCATCTCACACACACGTCAGAGCAACTGCACTGAGATTTATGGAAAAGAGACTGATAAGGATGTTTATTTACACATGGACATCTGAGCGATGACTGAAATCCACTGGATATCTGGACAACTGTGAGTCCAGTCTGTTGTGATGAGATTGTCTGTAGATGAGGGGTCGGTTAAAATATCATACGATCACAAATATTGCCTTTTAAATTTTCAAATAATTTACATCCTCTCCTATCTTTGTCAGCTTTTTACATACTTATAAATATATGAATACAAAGATTCAAAATATATTGTAGACTATATCAGCCAGTATTAGTACTTCCATTCATTCATTCATTTTGATTTGTGTGAGTCCAGTCTGTTGTGATGAGATTGTCTGTAGATGAGGGGTCGGTTAAAATATCATACGATCACAAATATTGCCTTTTAAATTTTCAAATAATTTACATCCTCTCCTATCTTTGTCAGCTTTTTACATACTTATAAATATATGAATACAAAGATTCAAAATATATTGTAGACTATATCAGCTAGTATTAGTACTTCCATTCATTCATTCATTTTGATTTGTGTATGTATGTATGTATTTATTTATTTACTTAGTTACTTATTAATATTTATAGTATAGTAATATTAATACAATACTATATTATTTATTAATATAGAATTGTAAAATAACTCTTAAAGTCATTTAATACCTGGAAATATCTTGGAAATTACTACATTCTTACAAAGTCAAAGACGATAACTATAAAGATTACGAAATATATAGTTCTAAAAATCGTTCTTAGTATTAAAGAATAGCAGAGTTCACACCACAGCTATAACGATAAAGGCACAGAGAAACGATATCGTTGGAATCACTTCCAGAACAATTTTTTTCCCAGCTAATTAACGATTGACACCATATCAGAATCAATCCTACTATCACGAGCTGGATAATTTAAAGCGGCAGACGAGCGTGCGCTTAGAATAAACAGACGATATCGTTCACTGGTGTGGACGCTAATATCGTTATCTTTATAGTTATCGTTCTTGGTGTGAACAGGGCTTTAGAAATTGATATATTAAAAAACAACTCTAAATTATTTAAGCAGCACTTTGTATCCAGTAATCACAAATAATTAAGAAAAATTGACCCTTATGACTGGTTTTGTGATCCAGGGTCACAAATTTATGGAAAAAATCATGGAAATTCAATGGTCAAAATTAATTGTGGCAACCCTGTTTACAAGCAAAAAGTGTGTTTAAACTTTTATCTTACAATCTTTCTTTTGGACATATAAATGTTTCCGTGTTGGATTTTGTTACCTTTTTTAAAACTAATGCACACTCTAAAGTGACAGTGCTGCCACGACATGAAAAAAAGAACGAAAATAAACTGAAATAATTGTGGCCAAATGATATCGATACTGTAATTCGGTCAAGACCTGAAACTACCTCATAGCCGTTCAGTTATTGGCCACGATAATGATCGGCTCTCAGTATCGCTCCCAATTTCACTGCATTCCTAATTAACACATTTGCCTAATTTCTTTCTCTAAAGTCTGAAACATCGTCTGTTTCCTCAACCACAAATGCGCAGTTCCACTTTAATTATGCAGCCAATGGCATCAGCGGGAAATTAGGAGCGTGAGATGTATGCTAATTAAGAGATGAGAGATTGTCATCGACTACTTCTGAAAGGGCTAATGGAGAATTTGGCACATAACTCGGGTTAACGCAAGCGTTCTGCAATGAATTCTCGAGTGAACGTCACCGTTAGAGGTCTGGCTGGAGCGTAATGAATCATTTTCTCTGCTGATATTGTTTAGTATCACTTACGGTGCAAGTCCAAGAGGATCATTTTATAGCTCAGATGTTACTAGATGTCAGAGACTTATGAGACTCGTAGTATTTCATATAAAATGCGAGTCAGTGGTTGTAAGAGTATAGAGCTGTAAAAGGGAATGTGGAGGTTATTTGGTCTCGGGAGCATTTGATGAGAACTTCATATTGAGATCTCTGGCTCAGTTTGAGACTTCATTGAGGTCTTTTTAAAGAGATCTCATTTGCACGAGCCGCTTGAAACGGATCTCTCGGGAAACAAAAATAGCACTTTGAACTTTAAACTGTATTGCTGCTATCAGCGGGAAGCAGAACTCAGTGTAACACGCTATACGTCTTAATATGTGGTAATTAGTTCCCTGTAGTTTCATTAATTGATTCACGGGTTAATAGCCACAGCTCAGTGAAGACAAGTGAATCTGTTTTCCTGCAGCTCACGGGAGGTGAGACGTGAAGTTTGAAAGACAAGTAAAGCTTTTAAAACATCTTGCAGTAATACTCTTAAAAATTTGCATTTGTTATTTACGTTGTTCGTGCCATTTTGAGCAAACAAATAAATAGTGGCTGTGAGATTGTTTAGCTGTTTTTTCATGCATATTGGTGACAGACAGGTCAATGAGTCACTCGCAGCATCATGATTTCTATGAGATGAGATGAGTCAGTCTGTCTCTGTGAAACCTGTCACAAAAATGTGATGAAGAGTGTATCATTTTGTTTCTAATATTTTTTGTTTTGGTGGCTTTATGTGAGGAATATTCCACATGGCGTTATGGAGGAAAAAAAGTAGCGGATAAACCGCTAATAGTAAATTTTCCACTAAGGTCAAAGTTGTTAGAAGATGCAAGAATTGATTTGAATTTGATGTAAAGCATGTGATGCTGTATTTCTTAACACAGTTACTGAGTAACACTGCTTTATTTACTCGCCAAAGTCATTTTTACCAACTTAATTTAGGCTTTTGTAACATGCATTTTTAATGTTTTTGTAATTCTGTTACACACAAAAAAACTTACATTTCTTATTGGCCATGAGATTGCATTTTGCATTATTTTGTAATAATTTTGCATTATGTTTATTCTTTTTTTATGTACTTGCCAAAGTCAGTTTTTCAGTGTTAATTTTTTTGTTTTTTTTTATAACATGCATTTTTTATTTTATTTTAAAAATTAGGTCCAGACACAAAAACAAACTTTGCATTGATATACACATATGAATTAGACAGAAGTCAGCTATTTGTCTTTTGATATATGTCTGACATTAACTTTTGGGTGAATTGAGAAATATTTCTTATTAGCCGTTATTGTATTTTGCGGTTTTTTTTATTAAGACATTTTTATCCATCTCTAATTGGGATTATTTAGCTGTTCTTCCCTTTTCTCTGCTTTATGTACTTGCCAAAGTCAGGTTGTCCTCTCATGGGGCACCAACAAGTGTTAATTTATTCGACTCCAAGCCTCATTACAGGACAGATCAGAGCTTTTGTTGTGGTGCGTTTGAGTGATAGAAGCTAGCGTGTGAAAAGAGTGGACATGACCGCGTAAGACGATCTCTCTCTCTCTGACTCTCTCACTTACTGACCGGGGTACGTGGATTATACTGTGAAATTTAAACCATGATCATTTCTTTCCCAGAAAACACTCAAATTACAAACAGTTTTCATAGCAATTAAAATAATCAGCTAAGTACCCATTCTGTTTCAAAGCAGGGTTTTTTTTGTTATTAAGAAATAAAAAAGCAAGAGGCACTTGAGTATGTGTGTGTGTGTGTGTGTGTGTACGAGTATTATGTATGTATGTTTGTGTGTGTGTGTGTGTGTGTACAACATGTAAACACAGTGTTGCAAGTTTGATTTGTTTTGTTTACACGCTCTCTC